>NW_007729083.1:163683-173941 GCF_000696425.1 Galeopterus variegatus
CAACTTTATTTTTCTTTTTCAAGTTTATCTTTTTTTTTTTTTATTCCTTTTTGTCTTTTTTGCTGACCGGTAACGGGATCGCAACCCTTGGTGTTGTGCCCGCACCGCGCTCAGCCAGTGAGCGGGAACTGGCCTCCACATGGGATCCGAACCCTCGGTGGGAGCGCCGCCGCGCTCCCAAGCGGTGCACTCTCCAGTGCGCCACTGGGCCTGCCCTCAAGTTTATCTTGACTATTATTAGTTCTTCGCATTTCTATATGTATGCATTTTTAAATTAGCTTTTATTCCCAAAATAAAATTCGACTTTTTAAAAGATATTTTTAAATCTACATATTACTTTAGGAACCATTGACAACTTGAAATAATAGAAACATGGCACATTACTATATTTATTCATGAATATTTGATTCTTTTAATAAGGTTTTTAATGGTATCATTGTGGCTGTTATTGGAAAAATTGTTACATAAATATACTAATATGTGTATATTGACCTACTACCTAACAAGCATACTGAATTAATCAACTGATTCTAATAGTTAATCTGTAATCTTTTTGGACAGTGTGCACACATAATCAAAATGTGCCAAGACTAACAGCTTTATTGTCTCTTGTATAATGCTTATGTATTTTCATGCTTTGTTCATTTGCTCACACTTCCTAGGATCTTTAATAAAATGTAAAATAGTAGTGGACATTGGGTCCAATTTCTAAGGGGAAAGGGAAGTTACTTTTATTTCACTAAAAAGCATGTTGTTTGTGTGCTGTAAAATCTTTGTTGCTATCCTTTATAGAGTAAGGGTGTTTTCTTCTATTTATTTTCTTTGGAAACTTTTGAACATGTAATAATAACATATTTTATCATATTATTTTCAATTTCATATACTATTTCTCTTTTACCCTGCTAATACTGTGCATTATAATAAATTGCTTAATATTTGGAATGATAAATCAGTTTGCATTCCTAAAATCAACCATAAATTGAACATGTTGCTTTATCATTTTGTACATTGCTTAGATTCAAAATGCTAATAGCGCTGGTCGATTGGCTCACTTTGGAGAGAATGGTGCTAGCACCAAGGTCAGGGGTTCAGATCTCTACACAGGCCAGCTGACAAAAAAAAAAAAAAAAAAAAATTGAAAAAACCCTACTTCTTAGAAATTATTTTTGCACCTGTGTTCATAAGAGGTATCAGCCAATGATATTCCTCTATGTGTTCTTGACAGGTTTTGGCAGAAAGGGAATAATAGCCTCTTCAAACCTTAAAAAATATTTGGAATTAGTATTTATTTTAATATTTCATGAAATAATTTATATGTATTAAGCTTTTCCATTAATTTTAAAGTGAAGAATTGTTTTGGTGTTGTTTATTTTTTAAAATGAATTACAGATTCAATTTTGCCATTTTCTTAGGCACTGAGATGTTTAGAATGATACTCTGTTTTACAACCTTGTTATTGGTAATTTGTACTTGCTTTCTCATACTTTCAAGGTTTTTTTTTCAGTTTTTTTATACTTTTAAAATATTACCATTTTTATTGTTGATAGTTTGCTATTGTATTTCTTTGCCAAATTTTTACTTATGGTATTTATTGAGAGATATATTTAAAAAACTCCCAATCTGATTGTGGATTTATCTATTTCTCCTTTTACTTCTTTCAGTGTTTGCTTTCTGCATGTTGCAGTCATATTACCAGGTATGTATAATTCTAAATTTGTTACATCTTCATATTGAAATGACCATATTATCATTTTGAAATATCCTTCTTTTTCTCTAATTGTACTTGCCATAAAATCCATTATGTTTAATATTATAACAACTGAACGGATTTATTTTGTTAGTGTATCTGTGATATAAATTTTTGCTTCCATTTACTTAAAGTCTTTCTGTAGAAAGTCTTTCTTTTACACATCATATAGTCGAATTTTGTTTTCATCTAATTTGACATTATTTTTTATTTGCAGTATGTGATGAGCTCTGGTCAGACATTTTTGTCCCCTCCAAATTCATATGTTGAAATTATAACTCCCAAGGTCATGGTATTAGAAGGTATGGCCTTTTAGGAGGTGATTATATCATGAGGGTAGAGCCCTCATGAATGGGATTAGTGCCCTTAGGTACACAGTGTGAAGCCACCCATGTCTATGAACAAGTCAACAGGCCCTCACCAGACACCTAATCTGCCTGTATCTTGATCCTGGACATCCCAGCCTCCAGGCTGTGATAAATAAATTTCTGGTGTGTATAAGCCACACAATATATGGTATTTGTTATAATAATTCAAATGGACTAAGACATGACCCATTCTTCTTCAAATTTCATAGTTTTCCTAAAACCGAAGCACCTAAAATACATTTACAGTGAAGGCAACATGCTGGGACTATTTTTATAATTCCTCTTTCACAATCACCCTTCTACCACTTTATAATGAAAGTGTATATCTTTTACCCATGGCAAATATTACACTTTTGCATTCCTCTTTGATTATATAGACCTCAAGCACTGAAATGAGTTGTTTGTATTTAAAACCTGTCAACAGTTACATTCTTTTAAACCATTTACATTACAAAATTTTAGATGCCGTAGTTTTTCAAAATGTTTTTACAGGCAGGTGAGTGAAATACTGGAAAACCACAGTTCTAATTTATCACATAAATGGCTAGGATCTGCCCGATTGCCCTACCAGCTTACTCAGCAGTTTCAGGGAAACCTTTTCTATATTCTGTAATAATACAGTATGTGTTTGTTTCAGTCCGTAAATAGTGCTTTTAAACAAACATTTGTAGATATAAATAGCATGAAAATAAAATTAGCAATAGTCTTAGGTTATCAAATACCTCTCTTTAAATAATATTATTTAAATTATCATTCATTCTAGTAAATATTGCCATTATGGCAAATGCTTTCTTAATTTAAAGAAAAAATCCTGTGTAGAAGTCTTGGTTTTATCACTTCAGTGACCATTTACAGATGAATTAGACTTTAAAAAGTTAGAATTTTCATCTGTAAAATAAGGAGTTTTTATATATATATATCATGCATTGTGAAGTTTTCATGACATATCAAAGTATGTTCACACAATAAAGTGAGACACAGTCATAAAAGTAATAATGTAGAATGAATTAGGTACATATTAACCACATTTGAATCTTGAATCTGAAATCTATAAAATAACTTTGTTTAGGCAAAGTTAGGTTTTTGATTGATTGATTGATTTTTTATATTGAGAGGATAATTATCTGTATTTTTCTCACTAGTGGAAGTGTTGAGGAGGGTAAAATGAGGTAGTTTATTTAATTTTCCAAGTACATATGCATACGCATGTGTGTAAACACAAAAACCAAAAAAGCAAAGCCAAAGCAAAATAATAACAACAACAACAAAACATTCAGTAAGTGAATACTGAGGGGATACTGTCCCTTAGGACATTCCCTGTTCTAGGCACTAAAGATATATCATTGAACAAACAAAGATCTCTAGCCTCTTGGTATTAAAGTCTAACATGGGGACATGCAAAAAACAGTACATGTGACATTTGGACACATTGTTGTTGAAGGTACAGAGCTAAGTTACTGGTGATAGTGGCTTGTACCAAGGTGAGGAAGACATAAACAGTGAAGGAAGAAAAAAGTGATCAGCACATAGGTGTATTTTAAAAGTTAAACCTACAGGATTTGCTGGCGTGGCCTATGAAACTAGAAGGAAGGAGTGGCCCTTGACTGACATAGGAAAATCTGCAAGAGAGCCATCTTGAGGTGAATTAGGGGTGAGAACCCAAGTTCTGTTTCTGACACGTTATGTTTTGATGCCAATTGAAAAGTTTGGGTGAAGGTGTTGTGGAAGCAACTGTATATGTGAGACTAAAATTCACTCCAGTGATCAAAGATAAAAATACATATTTGGAAATCATCAGCATCTAAATGATATTTATAGCCTCGAGACAAATAATGTGAGTTCTGAGAAATGTGTTCTAAACCTTTACCATGTGAAAAGAGCAGTCAGGGCAGCAGAGAGAAAACCATTATATTGCCAAACCTAGGAAGACATGTAAAGAAAGCAAGAGTGAGCAACACCGCTGAATCCTCCAGAAAGAACAGAGAATATGAAAAACAGGAATTGACCATATCTTATTTAGCTTCCTGTGACACAAATGATCTTGATATGAGGCCATCATGAAGTATTGGAGCAAAAGATTAAGTTTAGGAAAGGAAAGGATGATAGGATTTAGAGACAGCAAATATAGAACAACTTTTTCAAGGAGTTTTGCTACTAAAGAGGAACAGAAGGAGATAATATTTGGAGAAAGATATAGGTAAAAAAATGCTTTTTAGAAATTAAGGTGGGATAAATATTGCTTTTATTCATGCTGTTAGAAGTGATTGGGGAAACAGTAAGGGATGGATAATTAAAATGGAGAGGAACTGATGTCTCTGCAAAACATAGTAAGTCTTGGATAGAAGTACAGAGAGTTCCACAATGATAAATGTAGTAGGTAATACAATACATATTTGTAAAAAGTAAGTGAGTGGATTTGGAAGATGCGCCCCTGAAATATCTCTTCTCATGGCTTCAAGTATCTCAGTGAAGTAGGAAGCAAAGTCAGTACTTGTGAGCAAGGAGGTGGCAGGAGACTGACAGTTTTAAAAAGGAGATGAAATTGCCATCTCAGAATAGAAGTGAAATGCATTTAGAAAATGAAAGAAGATTGCAGGTGTCTGAAGTGTTTACCTGGAGTGGGTGCAAGAAAAGTCTCAATGGGAATCTGGCTTTATACAGATGTGGGGTTTTACTACTAAAGTAAATGAAAATAGCATTACATAATCTTCATGTTGAAAGCAAATGGCTCATGATAGATGGTGTATGATTCTAAATGTAATGGTGTTAAAATGTTCCTAGATTAAATCTTTCTTATGGAAGTAGTTACATATATATATGTAAAATAAACATACTACTTTCAGTAATTTGGTCTATTACAGCTAATGATAACAATTTCAAATAAAACTGACAAAGTATAAGATTTCCTAAATAAATTTGTAAACTATGCATATAGTTATGTTTGAGAAAAAGGTCAGAAATAATATACTTCACTTTTCATTATGAGCTATTATATGCTTTGTTGTAAGTATGTGTACAAATATAAAGATGAAGAGAATTTCAACACTGTTAATAATTAACATTATTAATAATGGGAAATGTTGACATGTACAGTAGTCTTATTTAGATGCTCAAATCAGTTGAAGAGGGAAGCCTGACAGACCCAGAAATATATTTTTTAAATCATACAATAAAACAAAAGAAAAATAAAAACATCCTTTTCCCTGGGGGAAAACAAAACAAAACAAAACAAAAACAAAATCCTATGTTATTGCTTGAGATGACCGACTAGATATAAAATTATATTGAATACTTTTGGACAATTGTTGGTGAGTGAGTAATGTTATAATAAAATATTTTTTTTTCTTATTTAGGCAATTAAAAAAACCCTATGTTGCATAATAAAAAATATAAATTAAATACTGTGAACTGAGTGATAATATTGAAAAAAAGTTATTTCCTTTCAAAACAAAAATGTTGGCATAACTATAGGAAAGGGAAGTGCTAAGAATATAAGCAAGCTAAAATCATCACCTTTTATAATAGGAAGCTGGATAATAATGTATAACCTGGTAAGTGAAGATGGAGCAGTGTATGGAAACAGTTGAACTAGTGAAAAGTACCACCCCTAGGAAGTGAGATGGTGTTCGAAGAAAAAGAGGCCAGGGAGATGCTGCTTTTTAAAAAAAAAATTTAATAAGAATATAGCACTATATAACTTTAAAACTGTGTATATTTATTACTCAGATATGAAGAAAGCCCAACTTAAACAAGAAAAAGAGACAAAAGTCCAGACCCTCAAAATATAAAGTAAATTGGAGTAGAACAGATAAAATAAAATAAACTTCAGATATAAATGTAGTGAGCACACAAATCTAATGAAATAACACCCATGCCTATAAAGGAAAGCAATTTTTATGGCACGTTAAATTTTTCACTCACATGAAAAAGCTAACAAAAAAGAATGTGTCAGATAATAGAAATGATCATAAAGTTTGTCTCCTTGAAGTCTTTGAAGACTTATGGATACAATGCATTCTTATCAGAGGAGATGTAAAAATAAATGTTTTAATTAGTCACCATTTGAAAACAATTTTTATAAACATGATTTGATACATTCTAGGAATAATATAGCATAGAGTTTAAATTGTGATGAAAGGGAATAGATGTGCCCTACTTCCTCTCTCCCAAGCAATTGAGGAAGATTACAACTACGTTTTTGGAAGTGATTAAGACAAGTAGAATGAGTCATAAATGCTGGAAATTGAATAGAGCTGAAATGGTAAAGTTTTTCAGAGCAGATGTCACAGATGTTAAAGGATGGAATCAACAGTTGAAAGAATGGGTATCAGAGAACTAGAACAATCATTTCAGTGCCCTTTTTGGTAGCCCAACTTTGACAGGCACACTTTTCAAATTACTGATTGTATGAAAACATTGCTTTGAATAAAGATATTTTAACATTCCTAACTACCGTTTTTCTAACTATTCAAAACATTTCTGCAGGCAGGCATTTTGTAATTATAATGACTACAAATATATAATCAACAATTACTAGTAGTTCTTATGGACACCTACTTTCTTTTTTTCTTTTAAAAGATGACCGGTAAGGGGAACTTAAACCTTGGCTTGGTGTTGTCAGCACCGCGCTCAACCAGTGAGCTAACCAGCCATCCCTATATAGGATCCGAACCCGGGGCCTTGGTATTATCAGTACCACACTCTCCCAAGTGAGCCACGGGCCGGCCCTTGGACACCTACTTTCTGTAAAATACTTCTCACAAATAGGATTGAAATATTTAAAGAATAATAATATTCCTATTATGTGTATTAAAAAAGAAGAAATAGAGAGGTTCTATGAGTTGGCCATGGTTTTAGGCATTATTTGAATAATTTCTGAAGACAGAATTTAATTTTCAGCTCTGTTTTTTCCAGAGACAAAGTTGTCCATAGCACTATGCTTTTTCATATACTGAAAATAATTCTGTTTGTTCATTTATTTATTTGTTTTGCATTTGTTTTCTTAGGAAGAATATTGTCAATAAATAATGTGTAAGTAAAAAAATGTTATTTTGATAAATTTTGAGTATATGCCTATGAGTAGCACAATGTCACCTAACTCACTACCCAAACATATAGAGATTAAATAGACATTTACTTACAGGAAAGTTTATGATTTGTTCATTCATTAAAAACAAAACTTATGATTACCTACTGTGGTAGGCAGAAAAATGGGCCTCCAATTGTATGTATATCCTACTTTTCAATAGGTGTGAACTCTGTTAGTTTCTGTAGCAATAGGGAATTAAGTTTGCTGATCTCGAGGTGGCAGATTTTCCTGGATTATCCAGCCAGGTCTAATGTAATCACAAGGATCCCTATCAATGGAAGAGGGAGGCAAGGTAAAGAACTAGAGACATGAAGACCTTGTGATCAACCCTCAACCAAACCCTACTGTCTTGTAGATGGAGTGATGGGACCAGGACCTAAAGAACGTGGACAGTCTCCTGAACTGGAAAAGGCAAAGAAATGGATGTTCCCTAGAGTTTCCAGAAGAAGCAAATCTATCTTCCAACACCATTCCAACACTTAGCCCAGTGAGGCTTATTTTGGGCTGTAACCTCCAGAACTATAAGGTAATAAATTTGTATTGTTTTAAACCACAAAATTTGTTGTAAACTTTGTGGTAATAGGGCAAAAAGAGCAAGCTAATACAAATAGTATATGCTAGAATCTCTGCCAGGTGTTAGCAACAGACTATTAAAAAGACAGAAAAGGCCCTTTGTCCTGTAATAGTTTAAATTTTAGATTTAACAACAACAAAAATGCTCTGAAACAGCAGTTTCATCTCTTGGCTTTTTAAACCGTCAAAGTCTCCTGCCACCTCCTTGCTCAGAACTATCAGCCTTGCTTCCTACTTCACTGAATAGAATAGAGAACCCAGAGATAAACCAACACGTTTATGGTCAATTGATTTTCGACAAAGGTGCCAAGAACACACAGTTGAGAAAGAACAATCTCTTCAGTAAATGGTGTCGGGAAATCCACACGTAGAAAAATGAAAATGGACTATTATACACCCCTTATACAAGAATCAACTAAAACGTGGATTAAAGACAAACACAGGACCTGAAACTGTAAAACTTCTAGAAAAAAGCAGGGGAAAACATCCAAAACATTGGTCTGGGTAATGATTTACTGGATATGACAACAAAAGCATAAGCATTAAAAGCAAAAGTACACAAATGGGATTGTATCAAACTAAAAAGCTTCTGCAGAGCCACAGAAACCATTAATAGAGTGAAAAGACAATCCACAGATTAGGGAAAATATTTGCAAATCTGATCATGGACAAATATCCAAAATATACAAGAAACTCAATAATAAAAAGACAAATAACACTACTAAAAAATGGGCAAAGGACCTGAACAGACATTTGTCAAAAGAAGACCACAATAAATGTCTGAGGTGACGGATACACTAATTACCCTGATTTGACCAATGCACAATGTATAAATGTATCAAAATATCACGTTGTACCCCATAAGCATGTGGAATTATTACATGCTAATAAAAAATAAACTGAAACTTTACAAAGGGCAAAGAACAGTAAAAGACTTTTCTAAAGAAGACATACAAATGGCCAACAGTTGGCATTTCTCAAAGGAAGAAATACACATGGCCAACAGACACGTGAAAAAATACTCAGCATCACTAAGCATCAGGGAAATGCAAATGAAAATCACATTCAGATATCATATGGCCAGTATCAAAAAGACAAAGAATAACAAATACTGGTAAGGATGTGTAGAAAGGGAAACACTCCCATACTGTTGGTAGTACTGTAAATTAGGGCAGCCATTACGGAAAACAGTATGGGGTTTCCTCAAACCAGTACAGATAGAACTGCCATACTATCCAGCAATCCTGCTGCTGGGTATATATCCAAAGGAATGGAAATCACCATGTTGAAGGAATACCTGAACTGTCATGTTTATTGCAGCTCTATTTCCAATAGCCAAGAGTTGGAATCAACCTATATGTCCACCCACAGACAACTGGATAAGGAAAATGTTTGTATGTATACACAATGGAATGCTACTCTGCTATAAAAAGTAATAAAATTCTGCCATTTGCAGCAGTATGGATGAACTTAGAGAAAATTATGTTCAGTGAAGTAAACCAGGCACAGAAAGAGAAATACCACATGTCCTCACTCATAAGTGGGAGCTGAGAAAAAAAAAAGAAAGAAAGAAAAGTACAACAAGCACAATAATTCTTTAAACTCTCAAAAGGAGAGAATGGAACTGAGGACACCAAAGGTGGAAAAGGTGGGAGGAGTAGGGAGATTGGTAAAGGGCCACAAATGTTTATATTGGTGTGTAATGATAAATAAAATAAAATAATAGGAAAAAGTTATATAAAGAAGTATTCAAAATCTTTAATCATCAGAGAAATGTAAATTAAAACAACAATGAAATATCACCTGTTAGATTGTCTATCAAAAAGATAAAAGATAAGTGTTGGTGAGTACATGAAGAAAATGTATGTTTTTAAATGATTTGCTGTGGGATGGGTGATGCTGAATGGAGCATAAATAATAGTTTTGGAAAAGAGAATGGTGGCACTGATTAGATAAATTACAGGGAGATGGAAGGGGTTAAATAAAAATGAGACATGACAAAAGGAATTGCTAATGAAATCGATGGTAAGGTAAAAAAAACCCAGAAAAATTGTGAATGACTCCTAGGTTTCTAATTAAATCAACTGTATAGCTGTCAATGCAATTTACTAGAATGGAAAAGACTTATTAAATAGTTGCAAAATATGGAGTTTCATTTACTTATTTTTTTTATTTTACTTCTCAATATAATTGTAGTTGATTTTCATGCCCCTTTACCCATTCCTCTCCACAGCTTCCCCTCCCCCCCATTATATCTGTTCACTTGACTTAAACAGTTCAAGGAATTTTTGTGGTTATTCTGTCTTCTCCCCACCCCCTTGATTTGTTTGTGTGTTTATTTATTTATTTATTTTTAGCTCCCACAAATAAGTGAGAACATGTGGTATTTCTCTTTCTGTGCCTGATTTGTTTCACTTAATATAATTTTCTCTAAGTCCATCCATGTTGTTGCGAATGGTAGTATTGCATTCTTTTTTATAG
>NW_007729083.1:174907-176763 GCF_000696425.1 Galeopterus variegatus
GAAATATCACCTGTTAGATTGTCTATCAAAAAGATAAAAGATAAGTGTTGGTGAGTACATGAAGAAAATGTATGTTTTTAAATGATTTGCTGTGGGATGGGTGATGCTGAATGGAGCATAAATAATAGTTTTGGAAAAGAGTATGGTGGCACTGATTAGATAAATTACAGGGAGATGGAAGGGGTTAAATAAAAATGAGACATGACAAAAGGAATTGCTAATGAAATCGATGGTAAGGTAAAAAAAACCCAGAAAAATTGTGAATGACTCCTAGGTTTCTAATTAAATCAACTGTATAGCTGTCAATGCAATTTACTAGAATGGAAAAGACTTATTAAATAGTTGCAAAATATGGAGTTTCATTTACTTATTTTTTTTATTTTACTTCTCAATATAATTGTAGTTGATTTTCATGCCCCTTTACCCATTCCTCTCCACACCTTCCCCTCCCCCCCATTATATCTGTTCACTTGACTTAAACAGTTCAAGGAATTTTTGTGGTTATTCTGTCTTCTCCCCACCCCCTTGATTTGCTTGTGTGTTTATTTATTTATTTATTTTTAGCTCCCACAAATAAGTGAGAACATGTGGTATTTCTCTTTCTGTGCCTGATTTGTTTCACTTAATATAATTTTCTCTAAGTCCATCCATGTTGTTGCGAATGATAGTATTTCATTCTTTTTTATAGCAGAGTAGAATTCCATCGTGTAGATGTACCACAGTTTCCTTATCCAGTCATCAGATGATGGACATTTGGGCTGGTTCCAACTCTTGGCTATTGTAAATAGAGCTGTAATAAACATCTAAGTACAGGTATCCCTTTGACATGATGATTTCCATTCCTCTGGGTATATTCCCAACAGTGGAATTGCTGGGTCATGTGGTAGATCTATCTGTAATTGAGGAACCAAAATATGGAGTTCCATTTAAATAAGTGAATTTTGACCTCTCAAAGTCCTTCTAGAGGAAATTTAGATTAAAATACTAAGTAAATAATTCAGTACATGGATATATATACATACCTATGTGTATATGTACATATACATAATACAGGCAAACATGCATATATATGGATATGGATGTCTGTGTGAAAAACATGAATAAATTTTTATTGGAATAAATCTTTATTTTATTTGGAATTATTAAGAGGTAAAAAATATTTTGGCTATGCTACTAATATTAATTATTAACATAATTAGTTAAGTTTATCTGCAATATTTTCCTGAGATCATGAGGAACCTGAGATCCAGTTAATGAATTGTTGTCATAATGTTGGTGACTAAAATGGATCATCTGTGGGGGAAATAGATAGATCTCTAAGTGAATTCTAAGTTAATATTCACTGTTACAAGTTTATAAACCAACAGTTCTTAAAAACAGTTAAAAACATAAGACAAACACAACAAAAAAATAACCTTGGTATTATGGGAAAGTTTTTAGCTGTTTAGTATATAGGTTAAGAATATATACTTAAGATGTCAAGACAGATAAAAAAATTGATTTAAGTTAATACATGATATATGGTGACCTATGTAAACATTTACTAATATGCTTACTTTTCTATCCAAACAAACACTAATTGATAAGTGCTTTGAATTCTCAAAAGCACTTGTGTCTTGTCAAGTTTCCTGCTATTGGCATGTGTATATGGTGTTGATCAAACTTCATCAAGGCTAAATTAAAGATATTTATGGCTTATGATTGTAATTTCACAAATGTGAAGCATAGGCCAGAAGCCAGGGGGATGATCAGCTTAGAGTTCATATTCAATACCACAGATATGGATGAGATGTCAGAAAGAGTAGGGAGAAAAGAAGGGAAAACTTAGGACGAGATCCTGAGGAACTTCATAGTAT
>NW_007729083.1:177237-181207 GCF_000696425.1 Galeopterus variegatus
TATATTCAATACCACAGATATGGATGAGAAAGAGTAGGGAGAAAAGAAGGGAAAACTTAGGACGAGATCCTGAGGAACTTCATAGTATTGAGTAAAGTACAAATGTCAAATGAAGTAAGAGGGAAACCACAAGAATTTGGGTGATTTAATACAAGAGAAAATAATGGCAGAGTCACCCTCCATATTAAATGAGAGGTTGAATAAAATGAGGACTGAATGTTTTGCCAAAACATGAACAGTTAGATCCAAGATTTTATTCCCTAAAATAGGAGGCCTGTGGAACTTTTACTGAGTGGCAGTGGGGGAAAAAGCCAATTCCTGACTGAGTGATGAGCTTAGGGTCCTCCAACTTAGATCAGCAGTGAAGACACTTTGAGCCTCACCAACAGTGCTGTCAGGAGTTCACTATTCACTTGTGCTAAAGGGAGAAAGCAAGACACCTGTACAAATGGAAACCAGGTCTCCTGGTAATTACTTTTCAAATAATCATTAATTTATCAATCTCATTTCTGAATTACATAACCATCTCCACTAGAAGAAAATAATTTGTGGTTTGAGACAACGTTCTCAACCTAGCAAAAATGGAACAAAAATTTTAAGACTTCATTATTATGTGTAGGCTAACATTTATACCCCTAATTTAGAATTCAGTACTTTTCACAATCTTATTCCAGCTTTCACTGAAAATATATCCTCCTATTATCTGTTATATGGATTTTATAGCTATCAACTAATTACAAAACAAGCCTATTTTTAATCAATCTTGACACTTTCATTCTCTTTGCTAACTACCTGAACACTAGTCGGTTTAATAAACCTTTTAAATTGAAGTGCCACCTTCATAGAGAAAAATATTACTAATGATAAATGAACATTTTAAGGAATGAACTCAAAGGAAACATACCATTGTAAACACCACTCAGCTCAAAAATTAGAACATCACCTGCACACAACAAAGCCTCCTCATGACCTTTCACAATTACCATATCCTGTCTCCTCTTTCATAGACAATTTCAACTCTGAGTTCAGTTTGATCTAATTTGAACTTATATAAATGAATCATAATAAATGGATAATTTTGTGTCTGTCTTCCTTCCGTCAATAGCATTTTTGTGAGTTTCACCCACGTTACTGGTGAGAGTAGTAGTGTTTTCATTTATTTTGTTGCTGTACAGTTTTTTTATTTTATAATGGTAACATATTTATTTATTCACATTTCAACAATTGCAAATAATGCTGCTGTTAATATCTGTGTACATCATGAAAGTATACATATATACTAGAGCTAAGTCAATAATTATCTAAATTTGTAGACATTTACAGATTCAGGGGAAGAGATCCCTGGCCTGAAATTATAAAGTTAACAAGATCTGAATACAAGAAAATACTAAGCATCATCACAAACAATACTCACACACACACACACACACACAAATGCATATATACACACATACCCACTCACAACAGAGAGGGAGAGAGGGTAGTAGAAAAAGAAGTCATAAAAGCACACAGGGCCCAGATTTTGTAGGGCTTGTGTCTATGATAATTGAGTTTGAATTTCAAAAAAAAGATGCTAAAACTTTTAAGAAGGGGTGTGTGTTAATTTTAGCTGTCAATTTGACTGAATTAAGGGATACTCGATAGCTGATAAAGTGTTATTTCTGGGTGTATCTGTGAGGGTGCTTCTGGAAGAGACTGGCATTTGAATTAGTTGACTGAGTAAGGAAGATCCACCTCACACAACGTGGGTGGTCACCATCTGATAAGCTGACGGCCCAGATAGAACAGAAAAAGCAGAAGAAAAGCAAATTCTCTCTCTTTCTCTCTTTCTTCTGGAGCTAGGAATCCCTCCTTCTCTTATCTTTGGACATCAGAACTCCAGATTCTCTAGCCTTTGGAGTCTATGACTTATACCAGTGGTCTCTTAGGTTTTCAGACCTTCAGCCTAGGATAGAGTTACACCATCAGCTTCACTGGTTCTGAGGATTTTGGACTTGGACCAGACCAAGCCACCAGCATCCCAGGGTCTCCAGTTAGTTTGCAGACAGCCTATCTTGGGACCTTTTAACCTCCACAGTTATGTGAGACAATTCCCATAAAAAAATAAATCCTCTCTCATGTCTCGCATTTCTCTCTCTCTCTCTCTCTCTCTCTCTCTCTGTCTGTGTGTGTATATATGAACAAATATACATATATATTGGTGTTATCTCTGGAAAACCTTGACTAATGACTAATACAGGGGTCTGTGTGTGTATATATAAACAAATATACATATATATTGGTGTTATCTCTGGAAAACCTTGACTAATGACTAATACAGGGAGTTATACGATGTGTTATAATCCAGGAAATATGATATGTTATAGTCCAGGAATTTGACATATTGTTGATAAGTTATACAAGTTGGTAGGGGAAAGGATATAAAAAAGGAAAGAGGCCTCAGAGATGACTCCAATATTTTAAGTTGAGCAGCTTGGCAGATATAACTCCTACTTCCCAAAGACTAGGGGAGGTTTAGATTTGGCAGTGGGCTAAGTAGAAAAATCAAAAATTTTCTTTTGGTCACTTTAACATAAAGAATAATTCCATATGCAAACTAAGTACTCGTAAATATTATTTTCTCATCCCTGTCTTTGGGAACTTTAGACATAATGCTTTCTTATTCGGAACCACTGATATCCATCTAAAAGATGACTTATTATTTAAATCAGTAGAAGAGAATGTATAAGAAAAAAGCTACATATATTGCCCACCTGTGAAATATTAGTCATCATATTAGTCACTTTATAAATGTCTTATTTAATTAACAATTTATTTTTTAACTGACATATATAGACTGTACATATTTATTTGGGACAGAGTTATATTTCAACATATGTATATAATGTGTGATGATCAATTCAGGTTAATTAGCATATTTATCATCACAAAAATTTATCATTTCTTTATGATTAGAGCATTTAAGCTCCTCTCGTCTAGCCATTGATAACATACAATAGACCTTATCAATTGAGAACTCCTGTAGAATTTATCAGTCTCAATCCCATCAAGCTGTGATTTTGTATCAGTTAACCAACCTCTCTTTTTCCCCCATCCCCATTCCCCTTACCAGCCTTTATTAGCCACAATTCTACTTCCAACTTCTATAACCTCAGCTTTTTATTCTTCAGCTCCCACATATGAGCAAAATATGGTGTTTATCTTTCTGTGCCTGACTTATTTCACTTAACATAATGTCTTCCGGGTTCTTCCATGTTGCTTCAAATGACAGTATTTAATTCCTTTTTATGGCTGAGTATATTTCACCTGTGTATATATACCACATTTTCTTTATCCACTCATCTATCATGCATACCTAGTTTGATTCCATATCTTGGCTATTGTGAATAGTGCTGCAGTAGACATTAGAGTGCAGGTAGCTCTTCGGTATGCTACCTATCTCTCCTTTGGATGAATACCCACCAGTGGGATGGCTGGATCATGTGGTATTTCTATTTTTAGTTTCTTGAGGCACCACCATGCTGTTTTCCATAATGGTTTTACTAATTTACATTACCACCAACAGTGTTTAAGTATTCCCTTTTTTCTGCATCCTCACCAGCATTTGTTATTTTTGCCTTTTTGATAATAGCCATTCTAACCAGACTGAGGTGATATCTCATTGTGCTTTTGATTTGTGTTTCCCAGATGATTAGTGATGTTAAGTATTTTTCATAGACCTGTTAACTATTTGTATGTCTTCTTTTGAGAACTATCTATTTAGGTCATTTACGCATTTTTATTTTTATTTTTTATATTTTTTTAAATTTATTTTGTCGATATACATTGTGGTTGATTATTGTTGCCCCTTACCAAAACCTCCCTCTCTCCTTCTTCTCCTCCCTCCCACCCAACAATGTCCTTTCTGTTTGCTTGTCATATCAACTTCAAGTAATTGTGGTTGTTATATCTTCTCCTCCCCCCCCCCCCG
>NW_007729083.1:183229-184705 GCF_000696425.1 Galeopterus variegatus
GAACAGACTTGGTGCCTTTGTCAAAGATCAGATGGCAGTAAGTGTGTGGGTTGATTTCTTTTTTTCATTTTTTTTTTTTCCTTTTTGTCTTTTTTCGTGACCGGCAACAGATCGAAACCCTCAGAGTCTTGCCGGTACCTGACCAGGACTGGCAACGGGATCGCAACTCTCGGTGCTGCGTCCGGACCTCACTCAGCCAGTGAGCGGCTGGTCCGTACGTGGGATCTGAACCCTCGGCGGGAGTGCCGCCGCGCTCCCAAGCGGCGCACTGTAGCAGTGCGTCACCGGGCCGGCCCCCATGTTTTCTGGATTCTATATTCTATTCCATTGATCAGTGTGTCTGTTTTTATTCCAGTACCATACTATTTTGGTTATTTTAGCTTTGTAGTATAGCTTAAAGTCGGGTAGTGTTATGCCTCCAGCTTTATTTTTTCTTGCTCAGCATTGCTTTGGCTACTCATGGTCATTGGTTATTCCATATAAATGTCTGGATAGTTCTTTCCACTTCTGAGAAAAATATCTTTGGAATTTTGATGGGGATTGCATTGAATTTGTATATCACTTTGGGTAGTATGGACATTTTCACTATGTTGATTCTTCCAATCCAAGAGTATGGGATATCTTTCCATCTTCTTGTATCCTCTCTAATTTCTCTCAGCAGTGGTTTGTAGTTCTCATTATAGAAATTCTTCACATCTTTGGTTAACTCAATTCATAAGTATTTTATTTTTTAGGTGGCTATTGTAAATGGGGAGGCTTTCTTGATTTCTCGTTCTGCCTGTTCACTATTAGAGAAAAGAAATGCTACTGATTTTTGTGTGTTGACTTTGTATCCTGCTACTGTGCTGAAATCATTTATCAATTCCAAGAGTTTTTTGGTAAAGGTTTTAGGCTGTTCAATATGTAGGATCATGTCATCTGCAAACAGGGACAGTTTGACTTCATGTTTTCTGATCTGGATGCCCTTTATTTCCTTTTCTTCTCTGATTGCTCTGGCTAGTACCTCCAACACTATGTTGAATAGGAGTGGTGAAAGTGGGCATCCTTGTCTAGTTCCTGTTCTTAAAGGAAAAGCTTTCAGCTTTTCCCCATTCAGGATTATATTGGCAGTGGGTTTGTCATATATGGCTTTAATTATGTTGAGATACTTTCCCTCTATACCTAACTTATAGAGGGTCTTTGTCATGAATGAGTGCTGAATTTTATCAAATGCTTTTTCAGCATCTATAGAGATGATCATATGGTCCTTGTGTTTGACTTTATTAATATGGTGTATCACAATTATTGATTTGGGTATGTTGAACCAACCCTGGAATGCATCTCTGGGATAAATCCCACTTGATCGTGGTGACTAATTTTATGAATGTGTTGCTGTATTCTGTTTGCTAGTAGTTTAGTGAGGATTTTTGCATCTATATTCATCAAGTTTATCAGCCTGTAGTTTTCTTTTTTGGTTATATATATATATATATATAT
>NW_007729083.1:185499-189228 GCF_000696425.1 Galeopterus variegatus
CTTTTTTTTGATGTTTATTCATTGTGGCAGGGGTTTCACAGTCCACCAGTTTGAGACTATTGACTAACTAAGATGTTGCTGTGGTTGCCAATTTCTTATGGCTACCTCCGTGACTGCTCAGTTGGCCTCTAGTGCCTTGTATGTGTGGTTGCCTCGGGTCTTGGGGCCTCTCCAGGGTGCCACCTCTCTGGTCAGCTTGGACTCTGCAGGGCTGATGGATCACAGGGTGGTACTGCAGGTTGTGTGGTCTCTGCTGAGCTTCCAGTTCACGTGCAGGACTTCTCCCTGTTCTGTGCGCTCTGGCCACGGCTGCTGGATCATGCAGTGGCGGCCCCACAGGTTGTGTGGTTTCTGTCAAGTCTCCACCTCCTTAGCCGGATGTTTCCCCACTCTGTGCACTCTTATATGGTTGTTGGGTTTTTTCCTTTAGTCTTCATAGTAAGGGCAAATGTAGTTTATTCACCACCCCTACAACACTGGAGTATTCTGATATCATCTGTATACTAACTTCACTGGTGAGTTTTGTGCCTTCGGATGTTTTCTTTTAGCATCATCTTCTTTAAGAGCAGTGGTTCTCAAACTTGAGTGTGCAGGACATTGGAATTCCTTGGAGGGTTTGTCGAAACACAGCCTGCTGGGCCCTACTCCATTTACGCATTTTTAATCAGAGTATTTCTTTGTTTTCTGTTGAGTTGTTTATGTTCCTTGTGTATTCTGGACATTATTACCTTGTAAGATGAATAGTTTGCAATTTTTTTTCTAATAGTTCCAATTGCCTCTTCACTCTGTATATTGTTTCTTTTGTTGTGCTGAAGCATTTTAGTTTGATGTAATCCGATTTCTTTATATTTGCTTTTGTTTCCTGTGATTTAAAAGCCTTCATTAAAATTTTTGCCCAGATCAATAAAGTGTTTAACCTATGTTCTCTTCTTTTTATAAAACTACAGTTTTATAGTTTCAGGTACTACATGTAAGTTTTTAATCCACTTTGAGTTGATTTTGGTATATGGTGAGAGACTTGGTCTAGTTTCTTTCTTCTTCATGTACATATTCTGTTTTCCCAGCACCATTTACTGAAGAGTTTTTCATTCCCGAATGCATGTACTTGGTGCTTTTGTTAAAAACCAGTTGGCTGTAGATATCTGGATTTATTTCTTGGTTCTCTATTCCATGCCATTGATTAATGTGTCTGTTTTTATGGCAGTACCAAGCTGTTTTGATTACTATAGCTTTGTAGGATATTTTGAAGTCAGGTAGTGTAATGTCTCCAGCTTTGTGGTTTTCATTCAGGATTAATTTGGCTACACAGGGTTTTCTGTGATTCCATATGTATTTTAAGATTGTTCTTTCTATTTTTTTTTTTGTAGAATGTTCTTGGTATTTTGAAAGGGATTGCATTGATTCTGTAGATCACTTTGGGTGATGATCATTTTGTCAATAGTAATCCTTTCAATCTGTAAGCATAGGATGTCTTTTCATTTTTTTTAATTTCTGTAATTTTTTTTCTCCATGCTTTGTAGTTTTTATTCTAGAGATCTTTCACCTCCTTTGTCAAATTTATTCCTAGGTATTTTGTTTTTATGGGTAGCTATTATAAATGAAACTGTTTTCATTATTTTTCAGCTAGTTCATTGTTGGTGTATAGAAACTAATGATTTCTGTGTGTTAGTTTTATGTCCTGCAACTTTTTTGAATTTGTTTATCAGTTCAGAGTGTTTTTTGGCAGAGTCGTTTGGTTTTTCTATGTATAAAATCACATTGTCTGAAAACAGGGACAATTTGACTTTCCTTTTCTAATCTGAATGCCCTTTATTTCTTTCTGCTGCAAAATTGCTTTACTAGATCTTCCAGTACTATGTTGGATAAGAGTGATGAAAGTGAGTATCCTTGTCTTGTTCCTGCTCTTGGAGGAAAAGCTTTCAACTTTTCCTCATTCAGTATGATGTTAGCTGTGGATTTGTCATATGTGGCCTTTATTGTGTGAAATAATGGCTTTTCCAGACAAATGAAAACCGAGTAAATTCATCATCCCTAGACTGTTGCACAAGAAATTGTTGAGGTAATTCTATAGCTCAAAACAAAAGGATAATAGCTACCATAATAAAAACACACAAAAGAATAAGACTCACTGTTACAGCAGATACACAAAGGAGAAAAAGAAATAAATTATACATCATCACTACAGTAAACCACCAAACAGCAAAACAGATAATAAAAGAGGAAGAAAGGAATAAAGGATATACAAAGCAACATAATACAATGAACAAAATGTCAGGAATAAAGCTGCACCTTTCAATAACAATGCTGAATGTAAATGGATTAAATTCCGCATTTAAAAGATATAGACTGACTGAATGGATAACAAAAGAAGACATAACTATATTGTACCTTCAAGAAACGCACTTCACTTATAAAGACATTCACATAGACTAAAAGTTAAGGGATGGAAAAAATATATTCCAGGCAAATGGAAACCCTAAACCAGGAGGAGTAGCTATACTTATATCAGATAAAATAAATATTAAATAAAAACTATAAAAAGAAACAAAGAAGGACATTATATAATTACAAATAAATCCATTACATAAGAGAATATAACAGTTTTAAATATATATGCACCCAACATCAGAGTACCCACATATATAAAGCCAATATTATTGGATCTAAAGAGAGAGGTAGACCCCAATACAATGATAGTTGGGGACTTCATAACTCTTTTTTTGGCATTAGACAAATCATCTAGACAGAAAAGAAACAAAGAAACATTGGATTTAAAGGACACTACAGACCAAATGGACCTAATAGATACTTACAGATCATTTCATCCGACAACTCTAGAATACACATTCTCATTAGCACATGAAACATTTCCCAGGATAAAGCATGTCTTAGGCCACAAATCAAATCTCAACAAATTAAAAAACTGAATTCCTATCAAATATCTTTTTGGACCGCAATGGAATTAAACTAAAAATCAGTAATGGTGAAAATTTTGGAAACTGAACAAGTACATGAAAATTAAAAAACACTCTTCTGAATGACTAGTGGATCAAGGAAAAACAAAAAGAAATTTTAAACATTTTGAAACAAATGAAAATAGAAACACAATATACTGAAACCTATGTCATACTGCAAAAGCAGTTCTAAGAGGGAAGTTTACTGCAATAAGTGCTTACATCGAAAAGTAGAAAGATTTCAAATACACAACCTAATGTTTCACCTCAAGAAGCTAAAAAAGAAAACAAGAAAAATCCAACCCCAAAATTAGTAGATGAAGAGTAATAAGAAAGATCAGAGCAAAACTAAATGAAATAGAAATTAAAAAACAATACAAAAGATTGATGAAACAAAAAATTATCTTTTTCAAAAGATAAACAAAACTGACAAACCATTAGATAGATGAAGAAAAAAAGAGAGAAAACCCAAATAATGAAAGTGAGAAATGAAAAAGGAGACATATCAACTGATACCACAGAAGTACAAAGAATCATTAGAGACTGTTATGAACAACTATATGACAACAAACTGTAAAACCTAGAGAAAATGGATAATTTTCTGGACACATACATCCTACCAAGACCAAACTGAGGAGAAATAGAAAAACTGAATCGACCAATAACAAGTTATAAGACTGAAGCAGTAATCAACAATCTCCCAGTAAAGAAAAACCCAGGACCAGATGGCTTCACTGATGAATGCTAACAAACTTTTAAAGAAAAATTAATATCA
>NW_007729083.1:189587-196120 GCF_000696425.1 Galeopterus variegatus
CAAACCATTAGATAGATGAAGAAAAAAAGAGAGAAAACCCAAATAATGAAAGTGAGAAATGAAAAAGGAGACATATCAACTGATACCACAGAAGTACAAAGAATCATTAGAGACTGTTATGAACAACTATATGACAACAAACTGTAAAACCTAGAGAAAATGGATAATTTTCTGGACACATACATCCTACCAAGACCAAACTGAGGAGAAATAGAAAAACTGAATCGACCAATAACAAGTTATAAGACTGAAGCAGTAATCAACAATCTCCCAGTAAAGAAAAACCCAGGACCAGATGGCTTCACTGATGAATTCTAACAAACTTTTAAAGAAAAATTAATATCAATTCTTCTCAAATGATTCCAAAAAAATTGAAGCATCAGGAATTCTCCCAGACTCATTCTATGAGGCCAGCATTGCCCCGATACTAAAATCAGACAAGGACACAACAAGAAAGGAAAACTACAGGACAGTTTCCCTGATGAGGTTAGGTGCAAATATTCTCAATAAAATACTAGCAAACTGAATTTTACAGCACATCAAAAATATTACACACCATGGTCTAGGCTTTCTCTAGTCTGTTCTTCCAAATTCCTCCAGCCTCTGCCTAACACCCAGTTCCAAAGACACTTCCACATTTTCAAGAATTTGTTATAAGTAGCACCCCATTTCTCTGATACCAATTTTCTATATTAGTCCATTTCTGTTGCTTATAACAAAATATCTGGGACTGGGTAATTTATAAAGAAAATGAAATTTATTCTTTACAGTTTCCTGGAAATCCACAGTCTAAGGAACATATCTGGTGGTGGCAGCAGTGACCCCTTGCATTACAAGATGGTGGAAGCAGAGAGAGCAAAGAAACTAACTTCCTCATTCACTCTCATTTTAAAGCCCTCCAAACTATGCCCCTTACCACCGTTTTTAATCCATTCACTATGGCATGGTCCTACCATCTAATCAGGTCTTCAAGGCCCCATCTTTCAATTACCGTAATAGGATTTCCCAATGTCAACAGTTACAGTGGGGATTAAGTTTTGGGGGGACATTCAAGCCAAGTCAGGTACACTTCCAAGATAAAGTTATGGGAGACAAAATATAAAACAAAACAAAAAACTTGAATAGAATGGTGTTACCCTGAATTGCTTAATTTTATTCTGCAACTAACTGTATGGACGTATAGTTTGTAATCAGAATTAAGATCCCTCCCCCCAAAAATATCTAAATTAGTTTTTGAGAAAATATGACCCTCTGACTTTTCTTATGCATTTAACTGAGGAGTAGTGAGGTTAAGGGACTTAACAATAGTTACAAACTCACACACTAACAGAGGTGATGTTGAAACTCAGGTCATCTTTTGACCGTAAATCTAGGACAAGGTTCATTAATGAAGTCCATTCTATCAGTGATGGAGATAAATAATGACCAAGAATGATCTAGTAGAACATGGTGAGAAAGTATGCCTTTATGACTTTAATATTTTAACTACTCAAGAAAGGCTTTATGCCTGGGTTTGATTCAATGTGTTTATGCTGACAGTTACATTTATCTAGTCATTTTTACCCCTTCCCATTATCTGATGTTGTCAGATATTATGAACTATTAACTATTTTACATACTATGAAAATGATTTACTTATTTCTATTTTAACCATAGAAAATGAAATACTGCATTAAGGAAAGGTTACCAGATATATGGAATATATACAGTCTGACTTATGTACAATGACTAAAGCACTTTAAAAAGCAACGTAGAACTTACTTCTCATAATTTTTTCCTATGTAACTGAGCATCACTTCTTTCAATCAGCATGGAATATATACAGTCTGACTTATGTACAATGACTAAAGCACTTTAAAAAGCAACGTAGAAGTTACTTCTCATAATTTTTTCCTATGTAACTGAGCATCACTTCTTTCAATCAGCAGAAATTTAAGGAGAAATAAGGATCATTAATATCTCACAATATTCTAGCTTCACTATATCAACATAAATGTCTTATTTAGACTGTGTTTATTAAAACTTAGAGAAGAAAGGGTTTCGGTGTCATTGGGTAGGTTTAGTTATCTGTACTCTAAGAAAAACCTGGACTATAAAAGGCACAAATTAAACAATAAGAATTTCAGTTGTGTTAATTTTCATATGTTGATTAAATTTTGAATCCCCAGGTAATGCAACTTTACTAAAAAGCAGTGGGTTTTAACCAAAGGCTATTTCTAAACCACAGAGAAAATAAAGCACAGGTTTGTGGCTCCTTTATCTAGAGAATGTATTGCTCCATCTACAAGGGATTCTTTGATAAAATGTGAAGATTTCATGAATTTAAATGAGAAAAATTATATTTTTATTTTATTGTCCTCTCATAGAAATTTAACATTTCTTTTCATTATAAATTTCTGGTTGCAAACCACATTAGTAAAAACAATAACTATACAATTTTTACAAAAAGGTGTCAGAGATATTTACATATCACATTACACACATTGCATATTTCTCTAAATGTCATTTGTGTTCACCACTAACTTGAAATTATGATGTTTTATTAACCTAAGCCTATATCACGTTATTAAATTAATATAAATGCACAGAAATTTTCATATTAAAATTTTAATAGCTATGTTAGCATAATTTGTTTTCTTTATAATCCCATGCACTTTTTAAAAATTTTATGTATTTAAAAAGGAGTCTATAAGCTTTACCACACTGCCAAAATGTCCATGGCAAACAAAAGAAAAAGTTAGAATTCTTATCTCAGGGGAAAAGTAAAGGAAAGAGGGAGGGAGAAGATAGGACTACTGATCCTTGTGGTCTCAGTTTCTATTACCTAATTTAGTACTGGTGGAGGGAGTATCTGTAGATAATAGGACAATCTGAACTCTCTGGACATATAAATAGGTGGTAATAAGATTTCTTCCCTCTGAAGCTCACATGAAAGCTATCCATGGAGCTGCATTATGTGGAGCAGCTCAATTAACATTTCTACATTGTCTGGGTGTGCTTCTGGTGTAGTGACTGTAAATCTGAAATATTTGAGTTCTCAGATTCTATGCCCAAGGAGGGAATCCTAATTTACCTATCAGTACTATGAATAATTCATTCATCCATTCTGTGTGCTGGGTTCTGTGCTCTGAGAGTTATTTTGATTTGTTCTTTCTCATGTCTTCCTTTTTCTTCCCTTCCTTTGTCAGTCTTCCCTCCTGTGGTGGTTAATTATTTTATTCTTTTTATTTTGGGAATCATATCAATAATGTATTGTGCAGCCTTTCACTGATGGACATTATGTGATCAACTTGATGTGTCATGGTTTACCCAGACATTAGGTCAAACATTATTCTGAATGTGTCCGTGAGGATGTTTTAGGAAGAGATGAACAACTACACTGGTTGATGGTGAGTGTAAAGCAGACTAACCTCCCCAGTGCGAGTGGGTCTCCAGTTTGCTGACTCACCCTGCAGATCTTGGGATTTGTTAGCCACCATATTTGTGAGCTGATTTTCTCTAACACATTTCTTCATATGTGTATCCTATTGGTGGTGTCTCTTTGGCAAACCCTAATAAATCTCCCTTCCCCAGTCTTCCCTCCTCCTTCCTCCTCTTGTTTCCAGTTCTTGTGTTATCTTTCTCTCTCTCCCTCTTTCTCCCTCTCTCTCTCTCTTTCTCTATTTTTTTATTTCATTCTCTTTCATTTCTTTTTTCCATACGTTCTCCCTCCCATTCTTCCTTCTTTCCTTTTTTCCCCTGAATATTATAGTCAAATTATTCTCAACATAATCTGAGCTGATATATTTATCTGGAGCAATGTTTTTCTAATTAATTTGAAAAGAACCTTATACTTCATAATTTTATGCTTTATAATCATCCCCAAAATATTATTTTTTTCTTGAGAAGAATCACCATAAGTAAGTTGGGATATTAAAAGTGGAGATCGGAAATGTGGAGTATTTTTCTGAAACCCATCTCTAGAACAAATATATAAAATACATATTACAAATACACTCACACACAGTTAAGAATTTTAATTGATTGTATGGATTATTTACACATATTATATGATTATGATGCTTGCAATAAAATCTCAGATTTTTGTTCTAATTATACCTCTAAAGGAAATACTATAGAAATTATATTTATCTCCCTTGGTATCTGTCTGTAATTGAAGCATTATCATCATAATTATTTTCGTTGTACATACAGTTCACTGATCTGGCACTATTAAATTATTAAATCATAGGTCAACAAGACATTTTCATTTCTTATTATAAACAATACGATAACTATAATAGAAATATTTTCATTAAATTATTAAAGTATTTATTATATTCAATATCTCCCTTAAAAAAATCCACCAGTCTCCTAATTTTCAAATATAGGCTTTTATAGCTGTTTAATAAATGAAGTACTTCCAGTATTGTGTTGAGATTTTGTTATTTTTACTAAAATTCTGTCAATTTATCTTATATCTTATTGCACAGTTTGAAACGTCTACACATTGTTCCTTGTGTTAATAAGAAATATATGATTTCTGACTAATTTTTTTATTTGATTTTTAATCTTATTGGGAATTATTTTTACCCTCTTAATAAAAATATTTAATACAGTAATTTTATTTCATAGGGATTTACCCCCCCCATAGCTATTTTTTGAACTCTAAAATTATAAACTTTTATTGTGGCTGGGTGTGAATCAGCAAGATGTGATATCTGTAAATAATATCCATGATATCCCTTCATTATCAAAATAGGATGTTCACCAACACCTGAAGTTTCTTTGTGTACTTATTTTTCTCTTGCTGAAAACTAATATTTCCTCCATTTATTCATTTTCTTTCTCCTGTACTTACTATTTACTATATTTTATGTGGCTATTTTCCCTGAGGGCTGAGCAATCGTAATATTTTTTTAATGACCAACTTTTAAGAGAAAATAGTGATTTTTTTTTTTGGCAGCTGACCAATAACAAGGATTGAAACCTGAACCTTGGTGTTACCAACACCATGCTCTAACCAACTGAGCTAACCGGCCAGCCTGATTTTATCAAAAATTAATTTCAAGAATTATATTTGATCATTCTGTGAATTAAAAATTCCTTGAAATCATGACCACTGACATTATTTGGATACCTAGTAGGTTCCAGGTTTTGTGTCTGACACACACTTGTAAGTATTATTTGAATGTAGAATTAACTTGTTTTCTAACACATATGTGGTTGTGTATGTGTGTATGTGTGTCTGGGGAGCACATAAACAAACACAGAATTATCACCCTGCTTAAAAAGTACATTTGCTAGGAAATATACATGAAATCCAACATGCTGCTATATCAAACTTTGTTGACACCTAAAAAAAAAAAAAAGGAACTCAAAGTAAATAAACTGAAGTGAGAAACAGAGGTCATTACAAATAGTAAAAATATATATTTTAACACACTGGGAATGGTAAAACTAAAAATTATTGTAAAAATTAGCATTAGATTGTAAACTGCATTTAACAAAATATACGTTATATTTGTATACATGTTGGTTCTTACATCAAAGTCAGAATCCAGTGGTGATCATATTTTTCATTCTTTTCAACAGAACGTAAAACCATGCAATCAAGTCTTTTATTTCATGTTTGACTTTTGCATCAAAATCAAAAAGGGATCTATAACTCAACCCACAATAATAAATACATTTTATATTGTCATTTAAAATATGTGTATGTATATGTGTGTATATATTCTATGCTATATTGAAATTGTACTTTGCTATTGATTTATGCTGTATATTATATTATATTTATTTATAATATATTAAAATAATATATTATATTGCCATAATCGGCAAGAAACTGACTTACAAACAGTAACATTATAAGTAAAGAATATAATCTAGATTTGGTAAAAAGACTTTTTATAATAGACTAGTTTCATAAGTTGTCAGTTTGATAGTATTTGCTGATCATGATTATTTTTGCTTCTGTATGCAGCAGGCACTGAAGTAAGAAATACTGTATAATGAGGATCCCTGTAACTAGACAGAATAAGAAAATGGCAGAGCAAGGCAAGGGCAGGATAGGACATTCCAGACAGGTGGGGCAACACAAGAAAAGGCAGAGAAGTGGGATAATGTATTGTGTTTGTGAAGCAACAAAATTCTGTTCTTACATAATTGGTTGCAAATGAAGTAGCAGAACAAAGTGCTAGAGATATAAGTAGAGGAAAGTCTAACATATGAAAAAGAATGTACTTTATAACACAGGAAATGAGAAACATTGAAAAGTGTTTAATTGAGAATGACTTGGTCAGATTGTGTTGAAGACAGAGGCCGTGTTGGGCACAAGGATGAATGGACTTGACAGGGAAAATTGGAGGATATGAGACAAGCTAAAAAGTGACAGTGATCATTAAGGAGTGGTAGTGTGATAGTCAGGGTTGACTGACACATAAAAGTAACTATCAGAGGTGGTCAGGACAAAGACAAAGGGCTGAGTCTACTACTCAATAAGGAAAATTAGCAAGACTTGTTAACTGAGTATATGTCAAAAGTTAAATAAC
>NW_007729083.1:196686-197239 GCF_000696425.1 Galeopterus variegatus
CTACTCAATAAGGAAAATTAGCAAGACTTGTTAACTGAGTATATGTCAAAAGTTAAATAACAAAGAGTTAATGGCAAATGACTTTTTGATGTGGGAGACTAAAAGAAAATGAAGGCAAAAAAATGAGAAATGAAGAAATGAAGGACTAAGTTTGAATCTAAACCTATGTAGAATCTAACATTACTGTGACAAATATAAATGTCTATACTGCAGGAAAAGGGACATATGAGTGTGAAACACATCATACATGAAAACTCTGCTGGGGATTTACCTGTGTGCTGGTCCTGCACGCATGTATTACTGGAGAAGAAACGAAGGAAAGGGATTCCCTGAAGGTAAAAAGTTATTTCACAAGGAGAGAACAAACCTAAGGATACTAGAGACTGGGGGGAGGGAGGGAGGGGGCTTGGTAAGTGATAGGTCAGGCAAAGGGCATAAAAAAATCATGATTTGTAAGAATGAATAGGCTAATAATTAATAAAAATTTAAAATAAAAAATAAAAAGGGGTGTGGAAGTGGATACATGCACAAAATGATAAAAATAAACTAAAAG
>NW_007729083.1:198063-199743 GCF_000696425.1 Galeopterus variegatus
AAAAAATAAAAAGGGGTGTGGAAGTGGATACATGCACAAAATGATAAAAATAAACTAAAAGTAATCTTTTTGAAAAATATAATGAGATTCCAATCTTATATAGGATATTCAGATCAAGACAACATGAAAATACGGTTATAATCCAAAAATTTGTGCCTGCAAAATATGTCATTCTGAGCTCAGTACCGAGATTAGTATTTGAAATACAAGCAGTAGTTTAAGCAATCAAAATGAATAAGTTTCCTAAGGAAAATGTACAAAAGAGAGAACAAGTAGGATTTTAGAAAGAAAAATGAGAGGAATGACCACTAAAGAATGGTGCTAAATAAGGCTCTGAAAAGAGATCTAGAATGCAGGTGCAAGAAGCAGAAACAGAACCACTAAAACATGCTCAGAGATAATGCAAAAGAATAAAGAATCTTATAACGAAGCTGTGATGGACAACAAACAATACACCCTAGGTTTTTCTGTAAGAGAAAGATGATAAAGTATCCAATAGAATGAAAAATTATGAGATCAATATGATTTCACTGTGAAAATGTTATATGAGTGACGAGAGAACAATTCTGATTGAAGTTATGCTAATAGGTTAGGGTAGGTAATAAAATGTGACTTCTATTTCATGGGATGCTATTCTAGGGTAAAGAGATATGGGAGAGTTCCTGGTTTTTGTTGGGGAAGGCCTCGGCATCTTTTGAGATTGAGTTATACAGCCAAAACAGAGCAATAGATTCAATGTACTTGAAGAGATTTTAAATGGAATAGTTACACATTGGATTAGGAAAACCAGTGGAGGAACTGGATTTAAAGAGGGATCTCTCTGAGAAGTGTAGTGTGTGTGTGTGTGTGTGTGTGTGTTTGTGAATGTGTGTGTGCTTATAAAATTTATTCTGAGTGCAAAAATATGGAAACTGATGCGGTTTCTGCCCGATGGTTTCAATTTTCTTAAGGGAGTAGAAGATGGTTAAGACAGAAAAGTACTGATTACAGAAGAATGGTGATGTAAAGCATCATTAGAAGACATAAAAGGACAAAATGATTGAAGAATAACACGCATTGCTCTGCACAGATTAGAAATCATATATCTAGTCCTAGCCAGCAGTATTGGTAATGGTTATTAACTTACTGGACGTACAGCTGAAGGCAGAAGACTGTAAGATTGATTAAGCTTTAGAATTATTCAGAAATTTATTTTTATCCCTTTTTGAAAACCAAACATATAATATATGCCTAATTTTGTCATATACCAGTTGTAAATAAATGAATCCAGTAAAGGTTATCTCTATAGATAGCTGCCCTGAAGGGTAAATCAATTCTTAGCTTCATTTTTCTTAGACTCACTCTGTCTTCAGAGCAAGTGCAGGCAATGAAATCAGCAATGACATCCTGAAATAGAAGTAAATCCAGATAATAGGCCAGACTACATTTGCTGTGCTCTCAGTTCAGTACCTGTCTGTGAGAAAGGCTGCTTCGAATTCACTGTCTAAAAATTTCAGAGTGGAATTATAGAGTACAGGAATCATCCTGAGGATGGAAATTCCTGCTGTTATTTCAGGAAATATAAGAGAAACATAGAAGAGCCCGGAAGCACTTTGTAAAAACAGCGCTGCCTTCTGAGAGCTTGGCCTTTACAGTGAATGTCATTTTCTGTACAGAAGGGTATAAATGGCCAGAAGGCCC
>NW_007729083.1:201466-202068 GCF_000696425.1 Galeopterus variegatus
CTTAAAAGCTCCTTTTACTTCAACTGACAAACTTTTCCATTATGCACTTGGAAAATTCTGTATATGGTTAGTGAATGTCCCTCTAGTGTTACTTTAGCTTTCTTGTTTTTATTAAGATATTACTATCACCTATGGTTCTCATTTACCTTACCACTTAGTAGTATCATTTTTCTTTAATGTTACATGTAATTCAGGGTATGGAGATGGAGTTGGCATCACCCTTGTTTTCAAATATATTTCCAAAATATTGCTTTTCTATCATGAGGAAAAAATTCTGGTTCATCTCAGCATCATGTTTTGTGTTTATTGTATTCTCCTGCCCTTCACATAAAGATTATCTATTCACCCCTTCTAACTATCATCTATCAACAGCTTAAGCTCCCACACACCATTCCTATAATATTTAAAAGCTCCTCTCATTAACATGTATCATTTAAACATCCACATGAATGGTCTATCCATCATATGCCTTCTATTTTATTCCACTTTGGCAAACTATATCCAGTTTCAAGCTGAAATTTTTCATCATCCAAAACTGAAGGTAAATCATCTCATATCACAAGCTCAAATATGCTATGTTCATATTCAAGTGCATCTTCTCT
>NW_007729083.1:202922-205050 GCF_000696425.1 Galeopterus variegatus
ATGTTGTAAGGTGCTTCTAAATAAAACAAAATCACATAAATTAGAATAAAACTTTGACTCAGATTGATCATTATAGTCTCAATTAGGCCCTAACACATTTTGGAAATATTAGTACAGTGATAGTTCTGGGCAGGCTAGAGTAACATTTTGGATGGCATTTGACAAAAGAGTTAATTGTAGCAAGGTCAGAGGTTCTAGCAAAGGAGTAGAGCTTCACACATTGGAAAAGTCAAGGACAGCATGGATCTGCAGTGGGAGCAAATTCACAGATCTGAAATGCTGGGGGTTCTTGTACTGCACTGGGGATCTTCTGTGCTTGCCTTTCCTTGTCATGTAGCCACTCGTTTCATCATTTTAATTGACTATATGTATGGTAGGCAAAATAAGACCCCCAATAATGTTCATATACTGATCTCTGGACCCTCTGCATATGTTAAGTCATAGTGACAAAAGGGGATCTTAAGATGGGATTGAGTACACTGAGGTAGGGAGATTATTTTGAACTACCAAGTGGGTTCAATCTAATCACATGCATCACTAAAATTAGAGAACATTTTCTGGATGACTTTGGAATCACAGGGACTTACGATGTGGAACAATGGTCAAAGAAATGAAATGTTGCTACCTTTAAAGATGTAGGAAGCCTTCACAAGCCAAGAAATGTGACTGGCCTCTAAAGCTGCTGGAAAGACAAGATAACAGATTTTCTCCCTTGAAGCATCTAAGAAGAAGTAAAGAACTATCGACACCTTGATTATAGCCTACTCAGACCCATGCCAGACTTCTAACCTTCAGAACTACAAGATAATAAATTTGTATCATTTTAACTACAAAATTTATGATAGTTTGGTACAGAAGAAATGGAAGACTACTAAACATAAACTTAATTAAACTTGTAATTAAATTAAATTTTAAATTTTAATTAAATTGATTTTAGGTAAGATTGGTAATGTTATGTTGATTCAGCCACTACCACCCATCTTACTACAGAATTTTTGAAATTTAGGCAGCCCTCCTGTTAGTTGATTCAGAGTATATGTAATTGAACCTTTGTTGTTACCCTTAAACCACAACACACTGCTTTCATTGCTATGGTTTTGTGAAATGTCTTACTAACTGGTAGGGATATTTACCTAGTTATACTTTCTATGTTTGTAGTTGACAAGCTATTATAAATTTTTATTCTTCCACATACATTTTAGAAAAAAAAATATCAAGTTTCAAAATAAATATCTAATGGAATTTTTATTTGATGAATTTGAAAATTAAGGAAAAACAAAATGTTTATAATATCATGTTATCCCTTGCAAAATCTTGAGATATCTTTTTAATTATCCAAAATTTTTCCTTATTCTTTAATCACAAAATGTTTTAGAGTTTTTTAAATGGAGGTTGCATGCGTTTTTAGATTAGACTTTTTTTTTTTTCTGTAATAAATAGTGCAGTTGTCTGCTGAGGTTCCATCAGGGAGTCAGAACCAATATAAATGATGTAGAATAAAAGAATTTTTGAAGATATGGGCTCTTACATGATCATGGGGGCAAATTGAAAAGTCACTGCATGGCTGGCTATTGCTTGTGCATGTGGTGTTGGGTTTGAAGACATTAAAGATCAGTCAAGACAGCAACTGTGAAGGTGAAATAGGGAAGAGCAAGGACAAACTACAATCCATGAGGACAAATTGAAAGCCATAAGGATGAGGTAAAACTTACATGGATGAGGTGGAACATACTGCACCAATGATCCTAGTAGATCTCTGCGCTTGACCTACTACTGTGCTTGGGGCCTGACACCAAGTTTCAGAGCATAAAAATAGCTTATGCTTTATTTCAATTTTCCAAATCTCATACAAATTTCTGTTATGGCTAACCTTATTGTGGACCTAGGCAAAGATAAAATTTTGTGAAATATTATTCTACCTTTGTTAGGTTGGAAGAGTACAAAGCACTATAGTATCTAATTTATAAAATTATAATGTGTTGACTATTTAATGATAAAACACCTTCACTTTTAAGTTGATCATGCACTTATTACCCATTTGAGTCTTTTATTAATTTACCTTTTTTTAACTTTGCAAAAAAACTTTATTATATATGCAAATAATTGTATTTATGAGGATAGACATACC
>NW_007729083.1:205319-211905 GCF_000696425.1 Galeopterus variegatus
AACATTGGCCAGGATCTTCACATCTGTGTTAACTAGTTATTATAGTAGTAATTCCTATCTCGTTGTTAAATTTAAAGGGAATGCATCTTAAGGATCTTGAGATAGGGAGAGTATCTTGGATTGTCTGATAATCCTAAATGTAGTCAAAAGTGTTTTTACAAGACAGAGATAGGGAAATTTGAATACAGAAGAAAGCAGAGACTGGAGTCATGAACTTTGAAGACAGAGGGAGGGTCCACAAGCCTGGGAATACAGTGACAGCTAAAAGCTGAAAAAGTCAAGGAGACTGGATTAGTCTCTCAGAGCCTGCAGAAAAACCAGCCCTGTTGACATCTTGACTTTAGCCCAGTGAAACTGATTTCATTTGAACTTCTGGTCTGCAGGATCTGCAGGAATGTAAGACAATAAGCATGTGTTGTTTGAAGCCATTGTATTTGTGGTAATATGTTACAGAAACAATAAGAAACCAAGATAGGCATTATTGTATTGAAGAAGACAAAAAAGACCACGTGCTGAATTGTACAAAATTTCAGGTGTGTTGTGTCAAAAAGTACAAAATGAAGCCCAGTCCCCAAATCCAATTAGATACATAAAAAGAAAAAATTTAAATTTGAAGCCAGTAGTTCATACTGGGGGAAGAGAATGCTTGTAGGAGCTTGAAAGGAGTAAATCAAGAAGAATCTCCGAGCTGAGGGACAAGAAGGCACAAGCGCATTTTATTTTGACGATCATTTCCTCTTACATTTGGTTCTTTACTAGATACAGCTGAGAAGGAGCTACTACCCTTTGTATAGGCTATAAGGAGGTAAACATCTCCCAATTCCCCACTGATTTCAGACAGTGAATTTAACATATATCTCAAATAGATGAAACAGAATTAAACTATTCGAAAATGGATAATTAAAATAGCAAAAGAAAATATTTTAATAATAATGTGAACAACCATAAAAACATTATTATTTAATATTAAGAATTAGCAAGTCGAATATAATTCATGGTATAAAAAGAATGATTGAAAAACAGTAAAGAAACATGTTTTGAGATGAAAGAATTAGAGGTGTAAAAATAAGTCCTTAATCTCTAGCCTTTATCTCTTCTTTTTTTAATGAGTATAAGTAACTTACTCTTCATTTGGAAAAAAAAAAAAAAAAAAAAAAAAATCTTACCAGCAATTTCTCAAAGAATTCTCCAGCCAAGTGCTTGGAACCTGAAATACTTGAACTTCTACTGACTGGGTCATGTAAATCAATGAAACGTGAATGATAATTACTATGCCTACTTTTTTTAAATGCAGAAACTAATTGCTCTATTCAGCTTCTCAGAGATGAATAAGGCCATTCCAAATCCATCAGAAATTTTTTACCAATTTTTGATAAGAAATTATTTTAGTTTATGAGATTTTAATCTACGGTATTAAAAAATCATGTTAAGTGTTTACAACTATCGCAATACATCTTCCATAAAAGTTTAAATTGGTACTTTTTCAAGAACAGAACATATAATGTACACATCTAAAGTCAAATATTCACTTTTGGGCAGAGAATTTTTTAAAGAGTTAGACAATATTCAGCTGGAGAGATGAAAACTTAAATGTTCTAAAGTCTGGGGAAATTGATCATTTTAGCTATCTTACTGAATGAAATGTGAATCAATCATGGTCCAATTGATAAAGAAGCAGTCTGAATTAATATTTAAAATGTTCAGTAGACACAAGAAATAATTTTAAACATCAGAAAAGTGAGGTAAAGAGTGTCCTTTTTGAGATCTCAATCGAATGTCCAATGTTCAGTAAGGTCTTTCTTCCCTGGTTGGGTGGGGATGCCAAGGACCCCCAGCACAGCATGTTCTTTTGTATCATTATTCAGCTCTTGTCTCTGTAGAAACCAATCTTCCTGTGGCCTCAAGGACTCTCAGCCATGTGTGAGAATATAATTTTACCTTTTTAAAAAGCTGTCATTTAACAGACTTGATTCTTTGGATTATAGTTTTACATCTTTATTTGCTGGTTTCTGATACTTGGTGAAAGGCATTTAAAAATCACGTGATTTAAGAGTTTCATTTTATAAATGATATAATTGGTACTCAAAAAGTTTTGGTGACTTCTTTAAGCACACAAGTCGGAGACTTTAGCCTAAGAGCGAATTTAGTTTCATATATACTGGTGTTTATTTTGTGAAAGAGAAGGGAAGGGAAGATGGGGTTCAAAGGGAGAGAAAGAAAGAATTATGTGATACTTTCTAAAGGATAAAGGAATTACTACAACTTACTGTAATAGTACCAGGATATGTTTTGTTTATTTTTAATAAACATCATATTCTCTTAGAATTTCAAGCATTGGCACCTGTAATCCTAATTATTTGAATGACAATTGTAAATTTAATACATTAAACATAAATAGATTGCATCTTAAGATGTCTTAAACATTCCACTGCTGTTGCAGACCGTAACACCTTCACAGAAATTTCTAATTAAAGTCAAAAGTCTAAAATACATCACTCAGTTATACATTTTAATTAGAATTACAAAACTAAATTTTTAGATTTCTTAATGCAGTTAATTATCTTAATCATTACATTTTAATTCTAACTGCAGACATTATCCCTTACCTAAAAATATCATTAATATGTGTATGGTTTATCCTGTTATCTCTGTATTTTATTCTAAAACTCCTCATGTTTAAAAGACTCTCAACCTTAAAGATATAGTTACATCATTCCAAGTAATTGGAGTTAGCTCAAGTGAGTTGAGGTTGACAGGTCAGATTACTGAGGTTACTTATTTGCCGGATAATTTCTGTTGGAACAAGAACTAGATAATTTTGGCTGGGATGATATGACCAGGGTGATCATTTTCATGTGCACACGCAGACACACACATACACACACAATGAGCCATTTTTTTTTTTTTTATATAGTTTTCAGTTATACTGGGGCCACAAGTGTGATCTTAATGTTTATATCCCTGTGTACAGGTCATATTAATAATTTAGTCTTGTGTTTGAGCTCGGGAGATAGACATGTTTAAATCTCTCTCCACATAAAAACATTCTAAAAGAGCAGCTAACATTCTTTATCGTTTAGAGAAATTTTATATTTTCCTGTCTTTTTCAGAGTGTAAACTTTCCCTTTTGGCCCTAATAATACCTCGGTAACATTTCTCCAGATTTTATTCCCTTACACAATTGGGCGGAAATTTTATATTTTCCTGTCTTTTTCAGAGTGTAAACTTTCCCTTTTGGCCCTAATAATACATAGGTAACATTTCTCCAGATTTTATTCCCTTACACAATTGGGCCCATGTAAATATGAGTAAACTTCAAAAAGCTATTGGGGGCCGGCCCGTGGCTCACTTGTGACAGTTTAGTGCTGATAACACCAAGACCATGGGTTTGGATCCCATATAGGGATGGCTGGTTATCTCATTGGGAGAGCGTGGTGCTGACAACACCAAGTCAAGGGTTAAGATCCCTTTACCGGTCATCTTTAAAAAAAAAAAAAAAAAAGAAAAAGCTATTGGAAAATGAAGTTAAAAGATAAAAGTAAATAATATAAACTTTATTTCTTAACTTAAACTCTATTAAATTTAAGACACTTTCGTAAGCAACAATACCAGACATTTAGTCCAATCCTGAAGAACTGAGGGTCCCAGGAATTTAACCATGTCAATGCAATCTTTTTTACATTATTAACTGAAAAAAAAAATGGATGCTCTTTTAAGATTTTTTTTAGGGATAGAAAACAACTTTATTTCTTAACTTAAACTCTATTAAATTTAAGACACTTTCGTAAGCAACAATACCAGATATTTAGTCCAATCCTGAAGAACTGAGGGTCCCAGGAATTTAACCATGTCAAATCAATCTTTTTTACATTATTAACTGAAAAAAAAAATGGATGCTCTTTTAAGATTTTTTTTAGGGATAGAAAACAAAAAAAGGAAAGAGCAGAATAAGTACTGTAAGGTGGACGCCAAATAATGTCCCATCAAAACTCTCACAAAATCTCCCTTGTTTGATGAGAGGAATAAGCAGGGGCATTGCCATGATGGAGAAGTTTTCCTGGGCATTTTCTGCTAAAGTTTTGGCTAACTTTTGCAAAATACCTTCATAATAAGCAGATATTATTGTTTATTGGCCCTCCAGAAAGTCAACACATGGAGTGACTAAATTCCTTGTCCTCAATAAGCAGATATTATTGTTTATTGGCCCTCCAGAAAGTCAACACATGGAGTGACTAAATTCCTTGTCCTCCCCTTGTTTTAATCCTTATTTTAGTTTTACACTTAAAACATGCTTGCTTATAAGAAATGTTAACAGCACTGACAGTCCCCTTGTTTTAATCCTTATTTTAGTTTTACACTTAAAACATGCTTGCTTATAAGAAATGTTTAAAGTTATGTTAAGGGTTAACAGCACTGACAGCTAAAATGCATTTCTAAACTCTATAGCTCTGCGGTTTGCAAGCCTGTCAGTTTTTGACCTTCCTGTGTGAGTGAGAGACTGAGCTGAACCTCAGCCTGTCACCATTTCCTGTGTGGATGAGAGATGGATTAGCTTTCTAGCTTGCATTGCAAAAGGCCCCCTAACCACATTCCCTGTCTCTGTAACCCAGTTTGCCCACCTGGTGAAGCCTCCTACCTTAAGCCCCTTACCCACATTTAACCACCTGGTAAAGACCCCAGTTTGGGTAACTCTGCCTGGAAACAGACAGAGAGCCAATAGAAAAGCTTGCTTGCTTGCTCAAGAAAGGTATATAACCCTAGTTCTCCCTTCGTTCTGAGCTCAGGTTTTTAGAATGGTAGTTCCCCTGAGACTGCCAGCATAATAAATCATCTGGCTTCTCCATTTCTCTGAGTGTTTGCATTTCCTTTGGTGACTTCTGCCATAACAAAGTGACTTGAGCATCCCCAAATTCTGTTGCTATGGCCTTGATTCCACTTATTTAAATTTTCTATTGAAAGCTCTGATCTTGTCTGCCTCTGAACTGGGCACAACAGTTTTGGCACCCATTGAGTGGAAATGTTGCTCCACTGCAAGTTTTTAATCAGAATTGTGTAAGCTGAACCAGTTGAGATGACTGTGATGTTGGCTATTGTTTCTGCTGTTAATTGTTGGTCCTCTTCAATTAGTGTATGAACAAAATTAATTTTTTCCTCACAAATTGATGTGGGTGGTCTACCTCTGCAAGCTTCCTCTTCAACATCATTCCATTCCTCCTTAAAATGATGTATCCATTTGTAAACTGCTGACCTTTTGGGGACATTGTCCCCATAATCTTTTCATAAAGCATTATTGATTTTACTATTCCTCCAAACAAGCTTTTCCATCAATTTGATGCTGTTCTTGTTTCAATTTTAGCAGAATTCATGTTGCTCTGATAGGACCTGTTTTCAAACTGATGTGACATCCTTCTTAGTGCCTCAAACATGTTACAACAAGTTACTGCAAGTTTATTTAGGTGCAAAAAAACCCATAAATGTGTGTATAGTTTTCTATACTACTCATTTTCCATGACCTTTTCAAAAACGTCTTAGTGCCTCAAACATGTTACAACAAGTTACTGCAAGTTTATTTAGGTGCAAAAAAACCCGTAAATGTGTGTATAGTTTTCTATACTACTCATTTTCCATGACCTTTTCAAAAACCCTTCATATTTGTTCATTTATTCCATTATTCCAAGTAAAAAATTTCAAGGTTAAAAGTTAGAAGAATAAACTATAGACATTAAAGCCTATATTAAACATTCTAACGAAGTATACACTTTCCAAAACTTCCCCAAAGAGTAATTTATATTATTACATGAAAAAATATTGTGCTTTAGAAATTTAACTACTAATGACCCTTTCTTTACCTCCCTAGTCCCAGACAACAATAAGACAGAGAGTACATCTAATAAGTGCATATGTTTATGTCTGTTTTGTACTAATAGGCTAATTGAGGCTGTGAATATCCACCTTTATTCCTATCCTTGAAAATGTTCTTTATAGGAAAATATTATTGTAGAGGACAGGGTATATTTATTCAAGTTTGTTTTCATACTGTAGTGTGGGTAGAAAAAAAAATAGAAAAAGTATCTCTAGCCATTGTGGCTGTTTAACATATTAGTTCCACCTAGAGAAATGTGAAACAATACATGCTACACAGTAATCAGGTCACACAATGAAGAAAAATAAATTTAGAGTGTGGGATAAAAGGCAAGTAACTTATTCTACCAAAACCTCTTCACACTGAAATATGAGGCAGGTGAACATAAATTTCCCCAAAACTGTAATGCACTGAAGGACAAAGTAGTTTACTTGAAAGGGTAGTGAAAATATTATTTTTATAAATTTTATTAAAAGTTGATTGATATAATGTTATTTGTTTATAATATTCTGAATAAACAAAGTATAAAGTACTATTTCTGTGTCAATAATTAGAAATGCTACATTTCCATAGAATATATTAGAATTTTCAAGGATTTTGTAGGAAATTAGACATCTCAAATAAATTTCATCCACATTTTGTCTAAACTTATTAAAATATCAAAACTTTATTTTTTTATTTTTTATTTTTTTGCTTTTAAAATATCAAAACTTTTTTTTTTTT
>NW_007729083.1:212455-214624 GCF_000696425.1 Galeopterus variegatus
GGGCCGGCCCTAAATATCAAAACTTTAAATGTGTTGCCATGTCTTAGTTCAAGATCTGTTCCCTTAGGATTTAACAAGACAAATTTATTTTTACATTTTGCATTGTGACATTTATAGCCACATAATATTTATGTTTCTTGCTCAAATCATCAGCCAATTGCCTTAAGCAGTGTTGACTTTGGCCAATTTTTTAACTTTGTACCATAGCATTTAATACCTTTCATTGTCAGACTATTGCATATCTCTCCAGGTACTGCCCCTGCACCTCCTTTGAGGAACAAACATCTCTCTGTGTGAACAATAAATAATATGTGTATTTTCTGATATGTACTAATCTGTCAAGTTTGTGAAGCATTTCATTAACTCTTCAGCTGTCCCAAAACAGTAACTTGGCTCCCTTTATTGTCTTTGCATGGCAAATACACCTCACTTTGCAACAGGAAATTGTCTCAGCTTATTTTGTTTATCTCACATAAACATCTGAGTTTGTCTGGTGCAGACTTTGTCATACCCACTTTTACACTAAGGAGCTACACATTTTTGAAGTCATAAGTCTTAGTCTATAAATAATTAATTGAAAAAATGAAAGGGGGTAATAAAAAAGGTAGAAAAGGTAATGGGGGGGATATATGTTCTTATATATTTGTTAAAGACCATGGAATGCACAACAGAAAAGAGTGAACCATAATGTAAACTATGGACTTTAGTTAATAATAATATATCAATAGTAGCTCATCAAATGTAGCACATGTACCATACTAACGCAAGATGTTAAAAATAAGGAAAACTAGGCCTGAGGGAGCTGAAGCAGTTTATATATTTTCCGTTTATTTACTTATTTATTTAGTTAGTAAAGCTAAACCTAGACCTCAAAACAAGAAGAAAGGAAAAAGGAAGAAGAGAGGATGGGTGGAAGGGGGAAATAGGTAGATATCCAATTTAAGGATTCTCATAATTGAGGAGATACAGGCATAAATTAAATGAGGTGGAAGTGTTTGAGTTTGAGAAGGCAGCACATTGCATTAATTAGACTGATTTGGTTAAGAGAGAGATTAAAGAAAGAGAGTATAAATTTAAAAGTGGTAGATCTCAGTTTAATAACATAGGGCTTTTAAGTATGGTTGCATTTCCGAGGTTTTGAATTATTTTAATGCAAACATTCAGATACACCCCCTAAGACTCCCTGTCAGGTATGTTGCAGTTTTTGCAGAGTAGGTGCTGAGGTTTGTGTCATGATAGATAATTTGTATTTATGTGTATCTCTCACTAAATTATAAGTTCCTTCAAATCAAGTGCTCTTACTCTTTTTTGAGACACCCATCAGTGCTTTGCCTGTATTTGATTTGCAAAAGAAAAAAATTCAATATTAACAAAAATGTAAAGATAACTATGAAATGTTTATTTAGGCAAGAAAACTTTAATTAATTTTTGTACTGAAAGTGTCTTGTTATGCTTCCACTTTCCATGTTTCACGTGACATGCATTTAAGGCAGTAGATACATTGACATATTTACAACATTATTTGTCCTAATTTAGTTTTAGTTTTTCTGAACAGATATGTATTTNACATATTTACAACATTATTTGTCCTAATTTAGTTTTAGTTTTTCTGAACAGATATGTATTTATACCTACAGCTATTTATAGGTGCTGCCTTATTTCATTTTCTGCTGCTATAACAGAATATTACAGAATAGATTGGGTAAATTATAAATAATAGAAATAAATTTGTATGATGGAGGTTGGAAAGACCCAAAGCATGGTGCCAGAATCTGACAAGGGTCATCTCACAGCAGAAGTGTGGGAGACAAAAGCAAGCACATGAGACAGAGAGAGAGAACTGGGCCAAACTCATCTTTTTATCACAGGAATCCACTCTCATGATAACTAACACATTCCCACAAGAACAACATTTGTCCATTCATGAGTTTGGAACCCTCATGACCTAATCACACCTCTTAAAGACACCATGTCCTTATACTTTTCCATTAGTCATTAAATCGCAACTTGAGTATTGGAGAGGACCTTCAAACTGCAGCAGATGCTATCATTATTATTGAAAATTTCTCATATATACCTGTAGAAAGCAAAATCTGAGTTTTTGTTTCCTTCATTTATATATGACTATTAGCATCTCTGGTACAAGCAATCTTTATATGCTTTCTGGGG
>NW_007729083.1:215111-219493 GCF_000696425.1 Galeopterus variegatus
GCTATCATTATTATTGAAAATTTCTCATATATACCTGTAGAAAGCAAAATCTGAGTTTTTGTTTCCTTCATTTATATATGACTATTAGCATCTCTGGTACAAGCAATCTTTATATGCTTTCTGGGGATGAATCTTTTTGTTGTTGTTGTTGTTTTATTTGTTTTTTTCCTTAGTCTGTAGCAGAAGCTCTTTACAGGGAGTCAATGGCATACTGTTATATACCAAAGTTAGATTGTAAGTCACTAAAATTTTTCATTGGTAAATGGTTTATTTGACTTCAGATGGACTGGAATTCTTTTTATGGAATACCATTTATCCCAATTTTGCTTATAACAACAGTCTGATTATCCCATTCTACTTGATTTCTCTCTTTACTTTCAGAGAGACACATTTTATCACTGTGGTTCTTATCAACTTGCCAAGACCACTTCCTTGTCTTCATTATCGGAGTTCAGAATTAATATGGACTACTTTTAATCTTTTGGTCCTGCATTTAAAAAGTGAACTGGGGCTGACCCTGTGGCACACTCGGGAGAGTGCAGCGCTGGGAGCGCAGCGGCGTTCCCGCCGCGGGTTCGGATCCTATATAGGGATGGCCGGTGTGCTCACTGGCTGAGTGTGGTGCGGACGACACCAAGCCAAGGGTTGCGATCCCCTTACCAGTCACAAAAAAGAAAAAAAAAATGTGAACTGAAAAGAAAACATCACAAATTATAAATATCTACTGCTCTTTCTCATAATTTTGTCAAAAATCCATCAATATAAGATCATTTCCAAAGGAACAATTATTGAAAAGTTGTCTATTAAAAAATAGTTTTGCTTTAATATATAATGTGAGGGCCTCCCTGATTGATTAATGAGAACGAGTATATCTCTGAGAGAAGCACTTCATGCAGTCATATCCAGCATGTGCAGGGCACTGGAGCAGAGGTATAGGCTGAGGTGGCTAGACAAGGTGGGACTAGGTGCAACACTCTTGGTTTTTCATGTCTCACCTGTGCCAATCAGGTGACTAAACTTTTTCTGCCTGCTTGGGTGATTATGTGAGACCAACATTGGGGAAAAGTGGCTATAGCATTCAGGAGCTTTGAAACTAATAGAAAATGACAAATTGTAAAATCTCTGCAACAAGTACACAGAAAAAATAAGTTCTAGTTATCTACACTATTGCTAGGAATCTATAATTAACAATAATTCTATATTTCTCAGATGGCTAGAAGGAGCTCAAATTCTCTCATAACAAAGAGATGATTATTTTTTATGATGATGAATATGCTAATTATACTGATTTGATCATCACACACTGTATAATATATTGAAATACAATTCTGTACCCAATGTATATGTAAATCAATACTTGTCAATTTAAAAATAAATAATTTTTTTATAATCTGCAAGTAGTTAGGGTCATTGAACCTAATCAACAGTAACCTGTGAAACAAGGAGATAATTGATAACAAATCATATTTCAGAGAGTTACAGAATACCCGGTGAATTCAAGCATCTAGTCTTTTCATTTCCCCACAATCCCCTACCACAAATTTTTCTGAACCTCTACTTCATACCCGATTCTACCTGGCTTGCTTTGGCTGATAGAGCAAATGTGATGCAGACAAAAAAATTTAGAAAGAACCAGGTTTTAGCTCAGTCACTCAGGCAGAGACAATTACCTAGGAAGACCTATTGAATTATTGGATCATCAAATATTTTCTAATTAAATGAATTCCTCCTGCTCTGCAATGGATTTGGACTTGTTAGGGAGAGGAGATCAGATACAGAGAAATATAGTCATAATAGTGCATGCAATTTTTAAATTTATGCTGCAGTGATATTTTGGAAACTTTGGTTTAATTTTGCAATCTGTCACATCTAAAACAATAAAAGGCTTTAACCTCCTAAGTACTTTTTCTTTTTTTTTTAAGCTTTAGACTAAATATCCATTAACTTGAACATTGATATTGTTAAACAGTACTTTTAGGAAACTTGGGTTTCATATCATATTCTGTAATTCATATATACAAGAGGTAACATTTTTAAAATATGCTAAAGCCTAAAGATGATTATATTACTTGAATCTTTATTTTCATAATTTTAGGATACATGCTTTTTTCACATTATTTTGATTCAACACTATGTAAATTTTGTTTGGTTCAATGGAATGTTTTGTGCTTAAATATATTTAAATATAATTTTATTACTTAATTGTTTAGAAGGAATATTTTAATTTAACTTTGCTGCCTACATCTCTTTCTCACTATATAGTTTGTTATCAACTTGAATTACACTACTCCCTGAAGTGCATATTATAAAATTATTTTGCCTAGCAAAATAAAATGTGAATGTTAACCCATTTATTTGTGTGTACGAGTTCAAATTATTAAAGCAATTACTTTATTTATTTATACTCTTGATAGATTTACAATTAAAAGAAGCAAACAAAACTTTCAAATTAAAGCCACTATTTCTAGGCTTTAGTGTACACCAGCTTTTTTTATTCTTATTTAATATTTGTAATTTTCCTCAAGAATTAATAATAATGTCTCTTTTTAATATTCTTTTTATTGCTTGGAGTTTATTTTCTCTCATCAGGGTGGAGCGTGTCCCACATCCATCTCTCCTTGCTATTTTATTAAAACCACACAGGCCCTTCTGGTTGTGCCCTCCCTCCCCAATAGCTTTCTTCTCATTTTTCTTCTCCCTTCTCATTTTTAGACTACTTATTATAAAAGTAACAAGAACATAAAATACATATTCTGCTACTGTTAATATCCTTTTTTTAGGTAATAGTTTGATAGTTTGATCCACCCTCATGCCTCATATACTGTCATAGAAAATGCAGTTATTCAAAACTAAAACAAAACCAAAAATGATTTATGATGAAGTTATGGCAGGAAAATTAAAAAGAAACATGAGATGTATATTAAGTGACTAATCTTATCTAAGAGAATAATATTTAATGAAGTCATAATAATCATTAAAAATTAGTCAAAATCAAAGGAGAGTAGAGAAGTGTGGATTTAATATATTACATTTTGTCTGTGTAACTAAGCCAACACGTGGCTATATAGTTTTATATTTCACTACTTGAAAAATTAACTTTATTATCTGAAGAGAAATTTTGAGCTAAGATTCTTCAGGAAAATAAAAGAAAAAATCAGTGAATAATTATAGGAATTTACAACGGTAATATGATATATGGAGTTTTTCTAGCACTTAACCACAAAACAGAGCCTGTAAAAATTACCTATTATTGTGGAACAAATCTTTCAAAACATAGTAGCTTAAGACAACAATCACTTTATTTGTTCATGTTTCCATGGGTCATGTGGGCATATGCTCAAATGTGCAGTTGCCTCTCTAGTCTCACTTGAGATATCTATGTGGCTGTGGTCATTTAGGGGTTCAATAGAAGCTGGATGGTCCCAGGCAGGTTAGGTTGTTGGTGCTGTATAAACTGCTGGGCCTTGTGCCTCCACCAGCTATCCTCCAGGCTCTATCACAGGGTGGCAGAAAAGTTCCCAGAATTAAAGAGCGTAGCATTTGTGCAATTGCTTTTTAAAATGTTTCATGTGCTTTATATCTGCACCATTAGCCAAAGCAAGCCAAATGGTGAGGCCCAGAATTAATGAAAGAGAAACCTACACAAGGACTTTGAATCAAACAGGCATGATTCATTGAAAGACATTGTGTAACAAGTCTACCACAGGGCTGGAAGTAGTTTTGTGGATATTATTAAGGATATTATTTGATACATTTTAATATTGTTTGTAGCAAACTAAATTATGAGAATAATAAGTAGAAAAATTGAATTATGATACCATGTATTGCTATCCCAATGAGTTCTATAATTAAAAACTCAAGATTCTTTAAAATATATAGGGCCAAGGGATATTTTCCTCCTGATTTTGCCTACTAAACATCCTTTAAATGTAATAGAAATGTTGAAACCATGTCAGGAACATCCATGAAACTTTAGATAAACTAGAGTTATCACAGGGGGAAAATGTTAAAGTTAGGTGATAATAAACTTGTACATATTGCCAAACTTATCATTTTGAATAATAGTAATGTATCTGTTGTTTGGTTATTTTTAATTTAAAATATTCTTATTTATTATTTAAAAGCTGCATATGACATCAGCAGAAATTAGGATTTTATTAAAATTGAACAAAAAGGTATTTTTTTTTCACTATTCTATAGTGATTTAGCAAAACAAAGATACACCCCATCTCAAAGTAGACTGTGGGATTTGTTCAATTCTAATTGAATAGAAATATAACCTTTAACATGAAAAGAAAAACGTAGTTCAGATAGTAAACAGCAAAATATTCTACTCTCACTTGCCTTTTGTAACTCAAAACCAGTCTGTTCAGACAAAATAC
>NW_007729083.1:219917-230891 GCF_000696425.1 Galeopterus variegatus
AAAGTAGACTGTGGGATTTGTTCAATTCTAATTGAATAGAAATATAACCTTTAACATGAAAAAAAAAACGTAGTTCAGATAGTAAACAGCAAAATATTCTACTCTCACTTGCCTTTTGTAACTCAAAACCAGTCTGTTCAGACAAAATATTTTTGGAGTTAGAATTTGAAATTCTAAGAAATTTGTGTTACAGGAATTAAATTTTTATAATTATATATGTCTTAGATTATTATGTTTAAATGATTACTACTAATAATGATAAATTTGTTGATGTAAATCTAAAACAAAATCAACAGTATAATCTATATTTTATTTAAGGTAACACATTGTATTAGTTTTTCTCTTGCTTATAACAAATACCCTAAACTGGGTAATTAATAAAGAAAAAATTTATTTTTTACAGTTTGGAGGCTGAAAGTCCAAGGTTAAAATTTATTTTTTACAGTTTAGAGGCTGAAAGTCCAAGGTTAAGTGAGCACAACTGGTGAGAGCCTTCTTCCTGGTGAGGACTCTCTACAGAGTCCCCTGGTAGAAAATAATATAACAAGATGAGGGCTGAGCATGAGCATGAACACATGCTCCTTTCTGTCTGTAAACAGCCCCCAGTCTACACCCTGATAACCTATTACACCTTTAGCACAATAATCCATAAATGGATTAATTTATTAGTGAGGGCATAGTACTTATGATCTAATCACCTCTTAAAGGCTCCAACTTTCAAATACCATATTTGGGAATTAAGTTCCATCATGAGCTCTAGAGGGGAGAAACATTCAAACCATAGTATTCTGCCCCTGGCCTCCCAAAGCTCATGTCCTTCTCAAATAAAAATATATTCATTCTATCCTCATAGCCCCAAAGCTTTAACTTGTTCCAGCATAAAGTCAAAAGTCCAAGGATCCAAATCCCATCTGTTAAGTTAAAACAAATTATCTACCTCCAAACAAGGCCTTCACCAGATGTGCTCACTTAACCTTGGACTTCCCAGCCTCCAAAACTGTAAGGAATAAATTCTGTTTTTTGTTTGTTTTGTTTTGTTTTGTTTTATAAATGACTCTGTTCCAGGTATTCTGCTGTAAGCAACTAAAAATGAACCAATATAAAGAGTTGGTACTGAGAGTGGTAGTTACTCATAACAAATACCTGAAAATGTGGAAGCAGTTTTGGAACTGGGTAATGGGCAGAGGCTAGAAGGTTTTGGAAGAGCAAGCTAGAAAAATCCAGATTTTGGTGAGGACTTAGAAGAAAAGAAGACCAGGGAAAGTTTCAAATGTCTTAGAGACAGATTTAGACCCCAAAATGTAATTGGCCTGCTCTTACAGGCTGAAGTCATGAAAGGTCATCAATGGATTCAAATTTCAAGTGAAAAGACTGAGAGAAAAGTTAGGAATTAGTGCACACACACACACACACATGCACACACACACACACACACGGAGTTGAATTGCAAAAAATAATGGCTTAAAAGCTATCACTTCTGTGAATAAATAGGTCAAGAGAATAGTTTTTCCTTTCCTCTGACTTGCTCAATTGACTTTTTGAAACTTCAAGAAATATTCTAGTTTGTCAAGCTTATTTAAGGAGACAAAGCTACAACAAAATACTGTCATGTACATAACTGAAGGCACCATCTTATCTGAACATTTGTCTTTTACTTTTATTACAAGACTGATATAATTAAAGAAATAATCATAAATTTTGAGAAAAATTCTATTTAATGAATTCTGGGTGATGTTGAGGAGACCTCTGAATTTTTTTTCCTTATTGTTCTCTTCAGACGTAGTCTTTTTTGCTGTCACGGAGAGAAGAGATTCATTCAAAGCAAGCAGGTGTGTGTCCAGCCCTAGTCACCAGTTTTGGAAGCAGGCATTTAGGACTGTATTCTAAGGCAGGCAAAAAACAAACAAACAACAACAACAACAACAAAAAAACCCACATGAGTTTGGGTGAAGTGTTTCCATTACCTATTCATGAGAGTACTGGGTATAGCACTAGGTCACAAGAAAATGTACAAAAGCAAAGGGGAGAAAGAACCCAAAACATTATTGTAAATGTAAGTCAGGAATATAACTCTGAATATTAAATGTTATTCCAGGAAAAATACTGGGAGAGATTTAACCTTCACTAGGAAAAATAGGACATTTTCTCTCATTGTACTTTTTGAGAAGAATGTACTGAATTATGCCAATTAGAAAATCTCTAATCCCTGTACCTTGCTCCTTAATTTCTTCCCTCCTGCCTAAGTTTGCCTGACAAAGTGTAAAGGTGATTCTACTTGTGAGAAAAAATGCTTGAGAACCAAAACACGTTAACACTGTAATTAGTAAATAATCTTTAATCCCTGCCAGTGGCTGATATGGGATTATACTTTTTGTTAGAAAAGTGGTCCTCAGAAATCAGGAGAATGCTGGGCACCTAAATAGAAGAGAGGTGGTTTTTTTTTTTTTTTTTTTGGCCTTTAAAGAGAACTTTTGGGTACAAAGGAGAATCTTGGACAAATTGAAATCTATTTCTAAATCCATCTTTGTTTTACAACACTGCTGCTCAAACAAATAAAAGCTGTCAGATCCTTTGGTTTTATTATCTGGTAGATCTCATATAGATGCAACTTAACAAAAACATCGAGAAGGATAATCCATTTTTATGGTATTCCATTAAATAACAGAATTTCTATTTGGTGTATCTAAATTCTACACTATAAAATTAGAAACGAGACATTATCCAAAGTTAAAATAATCAGACTTCATTCACATCCCTATTGGGTTATGATGCTATAATCATGTCAGAGTTACAAATGTGAACATTTTAAAATGATGTATGCCAGATTGTAAAGTGTGAAATTGACTTTATAAACTTAAAAAAAACTTAATACTAGGCATTAGAAGAAGGATAATAAGGGCTACTAATTAAAATTTAAGATGGCATGGTCCATCATCTGGTGGTTCTGGGAAACAGAGAGTGGTATTATTAACCACCTGTTTTCAGTGATTATTCTGATCAGTAGATATGTGGAAATACTGCTCTACAACCTTAGGAAGAGGCTTGAATAAAGGTAAACAAGAGAATATCCACACAGTGTTTTTTTGCATGCAAAGTTAACTGCATGCAAAGTTTATTGGTACAATTGATGTCTTTGTACTTTCGAGGCTTGTACTGGAAGGTGAAAAATATCTGGGCCTGATGAAATAACTTGATTAAAATGTTTACATTGTGTAATGATAAAACAAACAGATAAAATTAGTTAAATAAATAAATAATGGAAACAAATTGTGGTGAGAAAGAATTAATCTCCCACAGACTGACATATCCTTAGATGCAGGGGATAATTCTCTTTTATTTATATTCAAATTAGATGTTCCACTTGATTTTTTAAAATTTCTTAGATATTTCTTAGATAGCTAATTGTTATTCATTCTTCTATCTTGTGGTATCTGAATAAGAAAAAAGAAACATACTCTATGTATTTATTAATTTTAATACTTATCAGTATTCCTATTCCACTACGGAAATGTTCTTAGGACCCAAACTTTACTCCTTAATAAGCTTTCTCAAGTTCTTCTTCTACATCTCAAAGTCCTGGCACTTTCTCAGTCTATTTACTTCAGTCTTCCATTAAATACTTTTTGTACAGTTAAATGTATTTTCCCCCTTCCTTGTATTTCTCACTTTAATGCCCTTGACATATGGTGAAATTACGAGATATTCTACATTTTTTCATAGATATTTATCTGCAATTTTTGGCATTTTCTGAATAAAAAAATTTTGTTACTATGCCATATTCACATTGAACTTAGCAAATCACTAAAGCTCTAATAGAAAATAATAGTAGAAACAATGTAAATATTCTTTAGAGAAAATAAATAGATCACAGATACCATGAATCTAACAAAACAGAATTCAAAACCTTGTTAATGGTTTCTGGAAGGATAATTTATTTGAAAATTCATAAATCCCCAAGAAGGTTTGGATTCAGCACAAACTACTTGGTATGCAAAAGAAAAATGGGGAAACATCCCCATGGGACTCATGGAATCCATATTGTTGCATTTGAAAGACTTTATGATCCATAAATATATACATTTTTGGAAGAAGACTATCTCACTCACATCCTCTCTAGCATTTTCATAAAAGTCCATACTCAGAAAATTCCCATGAATCATATCCTTGATTTTTCTTTTTTGCTTCTAATGAAAAGGAATGTTCTTATTCCAGGTGCATCCTCATATTCGTGATTCATACTTTTCCTCTAACTCATTTTGGATATAAAAGTACAATGATGTATTTGATAATTATGCATATTAGTGCATTATATAATTTTTCCTGTGAACTTTATCTGTTACCATTTCACTGGTACAATGTCCTCACCAATTCTACTCCAGACTCTGCTTTTAATACTTGTCAATTTCTCCCAAGTTTCTATTTATAACATAAAGCCATCACAAAAACAGAAAAGTCCACTTAGTGTTTAAGTTTTTCAGCACTCAGTCCTCAAGCAACTTTTTAAACTATAATATATTTAGTGTGAAATAACACACAGGAAAATAAAGCCACACAGTTCAGATATATGGCTTGACCAAGTATTATAAGGCAACTATCACTAGGACAAGTAAAACAGTTTTGCAAGCCCTTCAGAGGCCCTTTCTTAAAAGCCATGTCAATTACAGACCCCTCTGCCCTCTGGTAAGTAACCTTATGTGAACTTTATAGCACTCACTTCTTTGCATTTTTAATACCATAAAAATATGCTTCTCTTGACGTTAGGATTTAGTCTTGCTCATTAAAAAAAATTATATAACTTCATATCTCTTTTAATCTTTAGGTTTTTCTTTTATCCTTCCCATTTCCTTAAAATTCATCTTTGGAGAATTTTTGCCATTTTACTCAACCTGTAAATTTTTCCAAACACTGAGTTTTGCTGATTGAGTAATCCTGATGCAATTCTACATGCATTTCTGCTCTCTGGATTTCCTGCAACTTGGTACATATATACAGAGATTAGATCAGACTCTGGTTTAATCCTTTTGACGATTATAGATGTTGTTGGTAAGTATACATAAGGCACATAATGACTTGTTTTCTCTCTTGTTTTAGTTTTAGCAGCCATTGATGCTTAATGCCTATTCACTATTCATTTACTGGGGTTTGCAAAAATCATGATATTATAATCATTGTTTTTCATTTATTGTTTGAAATGCCTTTATGAAAAGGCTACTTTTTTCATCTGCTATTTGGTGATCCAGTGACCATAGTATCGCCAGGAAAACCTGGATAAGTGCTTGATTATTTTGCTTTATTTACCACATACTTGGCTTGAAGTAGCTTGGAATTTATCCTTCTCTGGAGCTATGCTATTTCAATAAACAAGTTTTATGCCTGAAACTCAGATTTTGGTCTTTATAAGATGCCACAGTAGCTGTCAGAATTTCACATTTAACCTTCAATTGTTTAATACTAATGCACAATCTTTCATTGTTTTTCTCCAGTGCATTAATGGCATTCAGCAGCAGCCGTCTAACTCCATTGGCCCAGTATAAAATGCACCCATCGTAATGTATTTTCATTTTTCAACTGTCTTCCACTAGTATATCATAACAGTTTACCATCTGTGGATTTTTAATAACTGCATTGCTGTTCTGTGTTAGGAGCTTTTACTGATTTACTGAATGTAATTAATGGAATCCATATTGCCAGTATTCTGGTGGGTGATCTGACTCCAAATTTCTATCTGAGAGTCTGCTCTTTTGAGCCACACCTGGAGGCAATTATAACAGGCCAATTACAAAAGAAACAGATACTGGCATCAAGATTTGTGAGCAGGAATTTTTTTGAAGAGTGCCCTCAGGATCGACAGGTGTAGCAGTGGAAAAGCAGAACATGGCAGAGAGAGGAGCTGAACTGCAGTTGCAACAAAGGCCTCGACGAATCCCACAGGAAGTTCTAGAGCTGGGATGACACGATAGTCTTTCCTAAAGGCAAGGAGATTGGCATTTATACCCACATAAATAGCAGTAATTGACAGAGGCTGCCCCCAGTTGGGGCTCTGACTATAAATGAGGCAGCTTTCTTAGGGTGAAGGCACTTCCCAGAAAGGGACATACCTGAGAGTCCTCAGCTTCTAGCATTCCCAGATGCTGGGAGAAAACGTGTCTCAGGCCTGAAGTGCTGTTCTTCTGATAAACTATTGCATTCACTTTCTCTGTTAATGCCCAGATCCCTTTCACCCACTTATTAGAGATGTGGCATCCTCTGTCCATTATTAGTACAGGCATTATTTTTGTTTATTTCACCATCAGTATTAATAATCCATTTGTTAAAGAATGGTGTATTAATCAGGGTGGTTTATGCTATATTGCTAATGTGTCCTAAATCTCAGTGGCTTAAACAATAAGGGTGTATTTATTATTTGTGATACATGTTGAGAATAAGTTGTTAGAGGGTTGTTTCATCTTCATCATTCAGGGGCCCAGACTAAAGGACAGTACATTTGGTTAATATATTAAGTTGCTGGAGCAGGAGAAGATGGAGCATGATGAATTGTGCATTGATTTTAAAATGCGCACTTTGAATTAAAATCTGTTATTTTTGCTAGTTCTTTACTGAACAAAGTAGATTTCATGGCCACTCAAATCTTCACAAGGGTCAGAAATAAAATCTTACCGTGTACCCAGAAATCATAGTGACTCATTGATCCATAAACATTCTTAACAAATAAAATGCTGTTTAACACCTTTAAAGCAAGGGTCTAATATCTTAGTTTCCTTATCTTCTAATTTCTAATAATCTATTCATTACAGTTTATTCACTCCCTTTGATGATAAATATGCAAGATCTTTTTATTACTAATGATTACATCACCTCCAGAATCTGATTTTAAGTATTTCTTTCTCATACCACAACCTCCTATCTTAAAGCTCACATATTCTAATACAGACATCTCAGCATTCATTTATCTTATCAGAATGTCCAGATCATTCACTTTCACCTCTTAATCAACTTGGATTCCTTAAAGAAAACCAAAAGTGCATATGCTCTTTGACATATCCACTCACTTATTTTTTTGTTCAGTCTTTTTACTGAAATCTGCTAGGAAAACCCTACCTACATTAGTTCTGCAAAAGAGGAACTGAAGTTACTATTGAGAACAACAGTGACAACAAAGAATATTTAAAGTTTTTTAAATTTTGAAATATGACCACAAATTTCAAGTGCTTTATACAAAAACAAAACTACAATATAGATATTTTTCTAAGCACTTTAAATATATAAACAAATTTAATTATCACCAAAAATGTTATGATGTATTACTATTGTTATCACAAATTTAAAGAGAGGAAAATGAAGTATAGAAATATTAAGTAATTTTTGTCAGATAATAGTGAATAGAATATCCAAAGTCAAAACACAGATAACTTTTAATCCCAGTGGATTTTGCTTTGAAATGAATCTTTATTAGTCTTTTTGTGGGAAGTTGGAGACACTGACAAATATTTCTAGTCATATACTGTTATAGAAGGAAATTTGCAAAAGTGTATTATTTCACATGTAAGCATCACTACAAATAGAAAAGTCAACGATCAGAAGAAAGTAGAAGAATTGTAAAGAAATAAAACACACATGAAATATAACTTTTAATTTGATTTTTATTTTCTAAAAAAAAAAGCATTCTATATTAGTCGTATTGAATCCTTGCTGCATATCAGCGTTACTAGTTACTGTGAAGCATATTATAGTAGTCATTTCCAGAACACATATCAGATGTTCTGAATCTGTGGTTGGGTCATAGAAATCCATTTGTGAAAGGCCCTCCATATGATGACATAATGCATAATGGATTATCCAGGCATCAGCCAGAAAAGAGTTATTTGTGCTGCTGCTTTTACTTCCTCAGGTACATGTTTGATCAAATTTGGAAACATAAGGCAAGTAAAGAAAAATCCAGAGATAAAATAATTATCCCTTCATATTTTAATGAGGAATAGGAGTTTCATTTTTAAAATTAATGAAAAAAATTTAAAAGCCAATTTACAGTAAAAACATTTTTTCACATAATAATCATAAAGCATCTACAAGCTTTTATACTTACTACAAGCACACGTATAGTATTTATCCATAATCATCTAAAGTATTTAATACAATTATAAAAATGCCATTCACTATGTTTAGACTATATAAATTTAAAAAGCCATTACGTTCTCCATTCAAAGTATTTTTTAGACCTTTTCTTAGGGGAAATGTTGTATCTTCTGTAGACATAACTAATACACAGTGAGTCCATATTTTCAGAAGGGAATAAACTATTTTCTATATTCATAGATAAAGCAGGTAGTCAGTAGTCACAGTTCATCAGAAGAAAGGCAAACCTTGACTAAAATTAACCAGACTAGAAAGAATTTCAGGCTTTTGAGTATACACAGGCAAAGTTAAAAGGACCATCAATCTTAAAAAAATAATATATCAGTCATATTAGAATGATTGATACTATTAGTATTCAATCCAAGAGAAAGATGAATCCAAAAGGCTAAGAGGAAAAATCATTATTTGTTTATACCAACTTAGTATTCAAAACATTTCTGTACTGAGCAGGAAGAACAAGTTGAAAAATCTTATCGTATTGCACTGTTTAAATTAATGCAGATAAATATTGACCCAGTTTACATTTCTGAACATGGTGATCATGATAATATCCAATTTAAGAACACTTGTGGATGTAATTCACATACACATAGCTGGATTAAATCAACTCTACTTTAAAAATTCAGTTCAGGGCCGGCCCTGTGGCGCACTCAGGAGAGTGCAGCGATTGGGTGCCCAGCGGCGCTTCCCACCTCGGATTCGGATCCTATATAGGAATGGCTGGTGCGCTCACTGGCTGAGCGCGGTGCTGGCAACACCAAAGCCAAGGGCTGCGATCCTCTTACCGGTCACAAAAAAGACAAAACAAACAAACAAAAAAAAATTCAGTTCAGATGATGATCATCAGAACAGGATAAGCAAACAAAGAAGTGACTGTTGCAGGTCATGCTATTACACAAGCATATTCATGTCCGTGTGTGCTAAAAATGACCGAATTTAAAAACAGACACAACTTAACCCAATCTTCAAAATAAACGACTTTTAAGCCTCAAATATTGAACTAAAAAAGTATGCTCTATTTTTAGGCAATTGGAGCCAATACCTAATTGAGAAAGATAAAGGTAGCGTTGAAAATAGAACTGTGCTGTATGTGAAGCTGTGGAAACTGAAGTACATGATTTTTTTTTAAATTGACTTATTTTCATTTTTCTGGAGAGTCACTTTAAACTTTCAATGGATTTCATATCTGATTCTCTTAGTACAGGGACAGCTAAATCTTCAGTTTTATATAATTACATAATTTTACATAGTTTATAAATTATATCTATAAATGCAGTAAAACGACTCTATATGCTCAACTATTTACATTATATGCTATTTATTGAATTTTTTATCTATCTTACTTTGGAATGCTTCAAGAGGTGAGACTTATCTTTCCAACTTAATCCTAACTTTTTTAAGAGTAAAACTCTAATCATCATTTAATCATAACCCTACAACAAATAAGCACTTAATCTGCACATGCTCTAAGACAGGCTCTGAATTAGTTGCTAGGGATACAAACCTAAATAGAGATATCAACTCTTCCCTTAAAGAGAAAGCATAGGAGATAGACACATAAGCAAAGAAGTACAACACAATATAGTAAATGTTATTGCAGAGCTGTGAATACCAGTGTGAAAATGTTCCATTGGGATGTTAGATAATAAAAGCCTTAAAATTTTTGTGATCCTTTATAATGATCAACATATAATTAATTGTTCATTAATCTTCACCAAATATGCATCAGTGAACAGACTAACTTCATTATAAAGTTATGGGAAGGGGGAGAAATCATAAATTTCCACAATTTTTGCCTGTTTACCAACACTTTTATAACATTTAAAATTTATAAATCATTAATACAAACAAAACCACTTATATATTGCCCTGAATATGCATTACTTTCTAGCTATGATTTCATTAGACAACAAACACTGTACGGTTAAACATAAATGGAATAAAACGCAAGCAAGAGGTAATTTTATCAGTTATTCTAAAAGTTTGAAAAAATATGTTTTTGAGTAAGAATTCATTGTTAACTAAATACCAACAGAGTTTATAAACATTTACGCTGGGCAGAGAAGATAAAATAAACCTATTTTCTTTGTTCATAAAATGCAATTTCTCGTACATTTGTTGCATGCATTAACTATTCTATTTATGAAACAAAACAATTCAACAAACAATACCTACACAGTAAGATAAAAATATTAGATTTAGAAAGAGCTTTAAATGTTTCCTAGCTATAATTATTTAACTTTTAAAAAGCTGACCTCTTCCTTTTTTACTTTTTAAATTAAAGACATTCAATAAAGATTTTATCTCAGGACAGTCGTACATAAACACTTATATCTTTATTGTTCCATAAAAAAGTTTTAATATTATTCATGACTAAAATTTTTCAATCTCAAAAGAAATACAAATTGACTTAAATGCAGAGCTGAAAATCCGATGCCATTTATTTTTGCTAGCAAAAGAAAGGTTTTCCTGTTAGACATTGTTTCTTTTAGTAAAAATGAATTGAGGAGACAGCTGAAAGTTCGGAGAGAAAAGGGTAGCTAGAAATTACAGCAGAGTACTGGAGAGGAGAGATCTTCACAGAGAGGTAACCCTATATATCTGAAGAGTGTCTGAATAAACAAAAATGTTTGAGAAATATAAATGTTTGAGAAAACTATCCAAGTCTATTTAAAAACAGAGAAAAAAACAAAAAAAATTTAAAAAATTAAAAAATTTAAAATTAAAAATATAACAGAAGAGTGTCCAGTATTTATACAAGGCTGAGAGAGTGTCTGTTCCCATCAGCCAAACCAGAAAAACCTAATTATTTGCTATGGTCTGAATGTTTGTGTCCCCCCC
>NW_007729083.1:231920-234335 GCF_000696425.1 Galeopterus variegatus
CTGTCCTGACTCTTCCACCAGAGAAGACTCAACAAGAAACCACAATCTATGAACCAGAGAGTGGGCCCTCACCAGACACCGAGTCTTCTGGCACCTTGGTCTTGGACTTTCCAGCCTCCAGAACTGTAAGAAATAAATTTCTGTTGTTTATAAACTACCCAGTCTATGTTATTTTTTTTATAGCAGCTTGAACAGAATAAGATATATTGGAAAGAATACTCAGGAAGGTCTTGCCTCAGAGATTGGAAATAATGTGCCCTATACTGAGTGCTATTGTGCACCTACCTAGCAAATGATATAATCATAATGAACCTAAAACTCTCAAACTCTAAATTTATTCATCCCAGAGCAAATATCATAAATATTTATTGGAAAAAATTATACCAAGCCTCTAACAAGGTAAAATCCATGATTCTCCTACCATGTTTCTTTTTTTCAAGTATCTGACATAACTTTATTCATAAAATATACATAGCATCATGTAGATGTTGCTTGATCCAAACAAGTAAATTATATATCTATTACTCTATTCTTTTTTTGTGTGTATCATTAGGAGACAAATTTGTATGCATAATGTGAATTTGATCCTAAAGATAATAAAACTGATATCTCATAGATATAAATAGTCCAGTAGTGGACATCTAGATAATTATCCAGAATATGTGTGTGTGTGAACATTGTCATTTAAATCAAAGTAAACTTGGGCATCTAAGTTTAAAAATGTACTAATTACAGAAAACGATGAAAAGTACTCAAGAAATTAAAAGAACCAGAAGATGGTTTGGAGTTAAAGAAATTGTATATGCCATCTCTGAGGACTTAATGTTATTATTTAGAAACATATGATCTAAGAAACTGGCAGTGGGGAAAATTTAAGAGAATATCACTATTTATGACTATGATATTTATAGTAAGTAACATAAGGAGAAATTATTATTTCAGAAGCAAAACTTATAATTTCTTTCTTATCCAAAATAAAATCCTATAATGACCATTGTCATATTGATTTTTCCCCAAAGATGTTTTGGATAAAATACTAAATTGTCAGCTCAAGTATTTTTAGTTAGTTGTATCAGTGTGCAAAATTTAGGAAACTATAAAATACTACATTTTTACATGACACATCAAATTCATGCACGCACTTAAATCACAGATATCAGAAATGATTATGACCTGATTAGGCTATATAAATCAGTAAAATATCAATTGGCTATAAAATAATGCCTTAGTTAGTAAGGCAAAAGATGGTCATCAAAAACAGAATGCTGGGATGATTGGAGCTATGCACTGAGATATTTGTAAGAAAGCAATAAATGTATTAGCCATTAAAGAATACTTGAAAGCTAAGCAAGCAAACTGTAACTAAGTGTTGGGAGGGGCCTTTTTAAAAAATAAATAAAATTAGCAATTGTAATAGTAGTTTTGTCAGATCTCACAGAATGTTTAAAACTAAATCTGACATAATAGGCAGGTTTAATGAGTGTCATGACTACAATGTCTTGGAATATTGATGCAGTGTAAGCTTTACTGGCTAATTAGCCTGTATGACATTACCTTGAAGTCTCTTTGAGCATATCCATCATTTAAAATGAGGACCTTATGGACTCAGTGACCAGTATCTTAAAATGAGCTATATTAAGTTGCATATTTGATAAATCATGAATATATATATATATATGATATCGTGAAAATTTGGTGATGTATATTGTGATATTATATATATATATATATATATATATAAAAGTAAGATTATGCTAAGTATATGGAACTAAATGATGAACAAGTTATGACTGAAAATACTGAAGAATCTGAAATAGTTCATTCAGGTAATGTACAGCACTCAAGTTTCAAGACAAATATGACAACATAATGCTTAAAGAAGGTTAAATATCTTAACATAGACAGTGTTGTGAAACTTGCATCATCAGTACAATGATGCATACTATTTTTTTCCCCTTTTTATCAACTAACTTTTTCAAAAAAGGATAAAATTTAGATAGGATATGTGTTTTTCCTGATGGATATAAAGTTTTTTGAACCGTAAGAAACCGGTACACTTTTCAGATGACATTGATAATTAGCTAGTATGGTAATTTCCTCAGTAGATGTGCATGCTGTGAAATTTTTATTTCTTGCTCTAACAACAGTCAAGCCAGAGGTTCCAGGTATATTTTACACCAAGAAAATTAAATATATGAAAAGCTGAAAAGATACTTGCAGGGGTTTTCAGTTGTTTATATTCACATATGTGTGTGTGTGTGTATTTATTTTACTAAGGACCTTCAAACTAACGTGCCAGTACACTAGCAAGGTTCATAGATTTAAAATTGTTTTTAAAAAATCTGCAGTATTTCTTGCATTTACTATATACCTTATTCATGATTTACTTTCAGTTGCTGAGAAGTGCTACTTATC
>NW_007729083.1:234700-235948 GCF_000696425.1 Galeopterus variegatus
TCACCAATATAATCAAATGCCAAATTATTTACATTTAATATTATTTTGTGGACATTAAATATCATTTCATAACTTGAAAGGTGAAAATTAAAAAAATAATTAGATCTCTAACAGCAATCTAAGAAACAGACTGAATGATGAGCAAAGGATAGTCAGAAATATCATGCAGTTATCTTCCAACACCAAAGTTCTTTCCACCCGAACTTCTGCTTCATCTATGGTAAACTGACAACGTGAGGTATACACACATGTGATACTTCTAAGAGGGTTTTAGATATTCTGAAATTATTTGTGTGCATTAGAGGATTAAGCAAATGGAAAACAAAAACACACTTATGGCGTTGGGTTCCAGAATTCCTTTATGTGTGAAGAAATGTTGCACAAAGAAAGGCAAAGCAGAATTCTATTGCTTCGGAGTAGAATTAGAACTACCCATATAACATTCATAATTTTTATTCGAACCATGTGAAATTGCCATTTTCCAGTTCAGTCTGCTGAAAGAACCCAGAAACAATGGCATCTCATTACTGAGGAACAGATACACTACACAGATATTCATTTCAAAGTAACATTTCTCATGGAAAGGAAAAAGAGAACTTTTGTGAAATGATTTGTTTCAAGGTTGGGACAGTGAAAACGTGAAATAAGCTGGCAACTTGTTCTGCAGAAAGTAAGATATATACAAACACACATAAGTACATATAATATATATGAATATGTGTGTGAATATATATGTGTATATATTTATATATTTCATCTTCCTCTAAATGTGCACTCAGTAACATAAAAACTGACCAGTAAGGTGCTTCTCTATCTATTGATCACAGTCATCCAGATAACACCTCCTGGAGACTACATTCTTCAAATGATACGTAAGATTTGGTAATTCTTTCTTCACCTGCTCTATTACAGATATTTGACCTGCTGAAATGCTGCAAGAAAAAATACATATACTTAAGCACAGATAATCCAGTGTGCACAGGTAGATAATGAAAATAAGGTACCACAACTTCAAAAGAGAATCCTCTGAAGGGCATCATAGGACAGATGATGAGAGGGACCACACTAAGCTAAGTTAGTCTCCCTTTCCTTTCATAGTTCTTAGACATCCTCCCTCTTTCATCACACACATATAGAGGGTTTACATATTAGAAGTTAACATGTTCTGTTGGGAGGAAAAACACATGTTGTGTGAAAAAACACATGAGAAAATTTTTGTTGTGAAATTCCTTTTAAGTCTGTATGATG
>NW_007729083.1:237158-245144 GCF_000696425.1 Galeopterus variegatus
TGTACCCACTGGCTCCCTGCCACTTTCCGCCATGAGTAGAAGCCTCTGAGGCCTGTGCCAGATGCAGCTGTCCCAGAATCGTAAGCCAAATAAACCTCTTTTCCTTATAAATTACCCAGTCTCAGGTATTCTGTTATAGCAACATAAAACGGACTAAAATACAGAGGTACAGCTAGGGCATATGAAGAAGTAAATCAAGTCTCCTTATTACATGACCAGAATATTGTGAACCTGGGCTAACATGAATCTCTGTGAATATGGCAAGATCTAAACTACATGTGAAAATGAACTAGACAGAGATAATATTTTGGTAAACCATGTTACAATGATTCGTGGATTAAGCAAATTATTTTATCTTTTCAGCTTTACATCTTTAATATTTTCACACACAATAAGGAATTGTGATCGTTGTGCTTGTTAAGACAAGTGAACTAATATGATGTAGTGGGGGGGGGAGAAAGGGAGGGAGAAAAGAAGAACAGGTAAAAGGGACATGAAAATCAACTACAATGTATATTGAGAAGTTAAAATTTAAAAAAAAATTCAAACACAAGATGGGTGTATTTTAGGATATCTGTCTATTAATATGCCCTCCCCGCTTAGATTTAAAGAAATTTTTGCTGCTAGGATTTTGGTTATTCTAAATGGAAGGGTAATTATGTTTAATAAACTATTTTGATTGTGTCACGGAAAGATGTATCCAAATAATTGAAACTGAAAGATATGGTCTTAGAATATTAAGAGTATAACCGTCTTAATCAAAAATCTCCTAATAAAAAAATCCTTTTCCTTACTTTGTAATACTTTTAACAAATATTCAGTCATTTTCATACTTACATAATTATGGTAGGGGGTCTGAAGGGCAAGACACAATTTAAATTGCTTTCAATTTATTATGGGTGATTAATGAACATAGAAGGAAACAATTAATCATAATTAGGCAATTACTGATTGTTACAACTTACTTCAAATTACCAAATGGAGGTGAAAGAGAGAAAAGGGGAAAAAGAAAATAATCTAGGATTAATTAATAAGGATCAGGATGACTTTTCCTATTAATACAGTACTGTATTAATTGCGATATAATTTCAGTACATAGTAGAGACCAAATTCTGACAGTGGCTTAAATAAAAAGAGAGCTCTGTTCTAAAATGTAATCTAGTACCCAGGCTCCTTCTGTCTTGTTGCTGCATTGTTTTAGTGTAATGGCCATATCTGCATTTTGCAAAACGGAACTATATTTACCATGTTCCAGGCACTTGGATTAAAAAAAGGGGAGAAAAGGTTCCATTTCCTTGATGGAAATTACATAGAAGTTGTATTATTTCTTCTCACATCTAGAGTTGCCAGATTTAGCAAATAAAAATACTGGATGCTCAGTTAAATTTTAACTTTAGATAAACATATTATGCAATATTAAAACATATATTGAAATAATGGGACATACTACTTATATATACATACGTGTGTGTGTGTGTGTGTGTGTGTGTGTGTGTGAATTGCTGTTTATCTGAAATTCCTATATTTTATCTGGCTATTTTACTCACATGTTGATTGACTAGAATTTAGTAAAAAAATCACCTAGTTTCAAGGAGAACTAAGAAATACAAGGCTATTCCAGATCATCTTGCAACCAGCCAAAACTCAGAGGTTCTATGATTATAAATGGCAGGAAAAACAGGTATTGGAGATGACACAACTACAATCTTTACAAGTGGTATCTTCTAGGACTGATATGGCTATTGGTGAATTCAGTTTTTCAGTAACAGAAATGAAAGAATTAGTAGTAAATAAAAAGAATTCATCTGATAATACAGTGGATACTTATTATGGGTTTCCTATGTTAAAATGCCACTACTCAAGATTTGTAGGATTTTGTCCCCTTCTCCTCTTTGGAACCCAGATCAATACTGTGAGATCCTCAAAGCTGACAGTCAGTGAGGTTGGGGCAATTTAATTCTAGCGGGTTTAAAGATTTGTTTACTCTGTTCATGCTCACGCTGGGCAAGTATGGAACGTATATATCAGGTCAGAAATTTTAGTTTCTCTTCATACTAACTAAAAACTTAGTTTCCTTATTCAACTTTGATAAATACTCCATGAGGAACCATAAAGACATTCACTCAAATAGAAATCAGATTGTCAATTTTAGTCATGTCTATTAGAGTCTTAGTAATAGACAGATGAACACCCAAGTCCTTGTTCTGCCCAAAGTCAGTTGTAATAGGCCACCTTATTCCTAATAGTCAAAACTTTAGTTTTCTAATTATTTTTCTTCCTTCTGTACCAACATTCCTTCTCCTTCTTATAACTGCTATAGCTTTTAATGTTAAGTTTTGAAGATATTAATACTGATTCACAATAAATTTATGCAAGCATTTATCAACAAAAGCATCCATGCCATTATATTTTGTATTTCCAGGAAATTTCATTTCTAACCTCAGGGAAATAGTATACAGCCAAAGAGGGATTTCAGTTAGTGAGGAAATGAAATGGGAGGTTATAGCAACATTACCGACAGTAAATAAAGGATACCTTAAATAGGTCAATAAGGCCCAACTTATATTTGGAGAATGCAACTACTAAGGATAAACGTTAAAAGTTCTACGATCATTACTTTTGCTGTATTCTATTCATTAGAAGCATGTCACTAGGTCCAGGTCACAGGGAGAAGGAAGGTGGGATTACAATGGAACAGTAAACCTCTGTGAGTGACGAATAGATTTGTTATCTGGATTGTGTTGGTGATTTTACGCAGGTGTTGACCTAAAAAGAAACTGAGGCCTAATACATATAGGATTTACTGAGCCAGTATGATGATTGCAACCAGGGAGCTGCATAATCAGTTTGCCCTGAAAAATGTGATTTGAAGAGGGCCAGCGAAACTTAACATTTTATAATCACAAGAAGCAGCAACAGTCAAAGGAGAGAGAGAGAAAGACAGCCTCACCTAATTCCTTCATCAGATTTTCTATTGGTTGTAAATGATATATAGATTCAGGATTGTTACATACGGCTTAAAAGAAGCATTCTAGGTTATTTTATTGCTTTCTGGTGCTAGTAAGTCTGCTTTTAAGTAAAAATAGTCTCATGATAATGTTTTCCAGGACAGGTTGGTGTAACTACTGACTTATCCCACATCTCCAAAGGCACTAAAACTTAAGCGACCTAGTCAGAGAATATTATTTGGGTTATTACATGTCAAGCTTAGAACTTAAAAGTGTTAGACTATAAATATGTGCCAATTGTATACCAACTACACATTAGTAAAGCTGGTTGATCAGAGAGAGAGAGAAAAAGAGAAAGAAAGAGAGATCAATGTTCTTTAATTGCATCTTAGGATTCATTTCCTTCAACAACAACACCCCTGGGATATTTCCTAATAGTCTATCTTGGCGTTTTTGTTCTGTGGCTTTTTTTCCCCATTGTTTTTTTTCAGACACATTTTGTTTCTGTAACAAGCTGTCACTTGGCCCACGTTTAAGTTGTTATGTTTAAGGTTTCTGTCTCTAGTTAATTATATATAACTGAGGAGAATTTGACATATTTCTAAATGGATAAAAATGCTAAAAAATAGACAATGAGGTGAATTTGATTATGAGGTAATGTTAAGTATAGAGGAAACAGATTTTAAAAGCAAAACTTATTAAGCATTGCATAACTCATGTGTTCAAGACAGATTAAGTTTTTTATACATGAACATGATCCCAAATAGTTTAGTAAAATGTGAGCATAATTTCCCTTCGATTATCATAAAGTTGTGCTTACCAATTCTTTACAAACAGTTGAATCATAATATCTGCTTGAAGTGTCCAAATAATGTGATATAATTTATTTCTGAAAAGTAGAGAAATGCATAAATTGTCTAAAAACACTAAATAACACTACCTTGCTATTTATCCAATAATTCAGATATTTTGTAAATTATTATGTATATATTAATAGCCATTACAGTATTGTCAGTAACCAAGATAAAATAAGAAAAAATTTTCCTCTTAATTTGCAACCTTTTCTTTCAATAAGTCAGTCAATTGAAAAATAAATTATATTTAAGATGCTGGATATAAAGCAGTGAAAAAAGTAACAAAGACTGTTATGCTTTTATAATGTGTATATTCTGATATTATTTATTTAATATTTTATAGTTCTCAAAATATTTCATATTCTCATTCATTTAATCTTTAAATATCAATGTAAGTATTATTTTTATACTTGACAATGAGGAAACTGTAGGATTACTTTTTTCTAAATTATGTCTCTTATTAAAAGTTTAGTGAATATAACTTTGCATAATGCTGAGAAAAAGAGAAATACTAAAGTCAAATCTCATTCATAGTTACTCTAAAATAATAATAAAAAAAAAGAGTTAGAATAGTAAAGTCAGAGGAGCTTGCCACCCCTAATCACCAGCAGGCAAAGACGAACAAACAAACCAAAAGCAGAAACAAGTAAAACAAAAGAAAGAAAGAAATTAAATAGGCTACACTCTCTGTCTGCAGGATTAGAAAACAGAAAACTCAGTGGGGACCTAGAGAACACTTGACCCTCCACCACGCTGGGGCATTGGTGTGCTACTGATTCCCGTGCCTCAGCAATAGCAGGGAAGTTGAGGCCAGGCCCTGAAACATCTGTCCCACACCCCACTCCAACATGCACAATTCATGGCAGAAGGTGGCCAAGTGACACTATATGGCCCAGGGAAATGTCTACTGCCCCCATAGATGGTAACATCAGGATTGAGCAAGAGTCCCAGCAGCATTAAAAAAATGAAGTAGACCAGAATAGCAATGCAAGGAATCAGAACGCTAAACTGCCATTTGATTTAAAACCAACAAATTTAGGGGCCGGCCAGGTGGTGCACTGTTACAGTGCGCCGCTTGGGAGCGTGGTGGCGCTCCGCCGAGGGTTAGGATCCCACATACAGACCGGCGGGCGCTCACTGGCTGAGCGAGATGTGGGTGCAGCACTGAGGGTTGCGATCCCGTTGCCGGTCCCGGTCCGGTACGGGTGCGACACTGAGGGTTGCGGTCCGTTGCCGGACACGAAAAAAAGACAAAAAAGGGGGAAAAAAAACAAAAAAACAAATTTAGACCAGAACCTATAACCTAAACTTAAGCAGAGAAAATGCTTACTAAATTAGATTTGAATAGGGTCAAGAACTGCATAACATGACCAAAAACTTCCAGGGTATCATCAAAAATCACTCATCATACCAAGAACAACAACAACAAAAAATACAATTTCAGTGAGAAGAGACCATTAAATTATGAATTAAGTACTGAAACTATCTGACAAAGGTAGTAAGGTAGCCATCATAAAAGTGTTCTAACAATATGTTAAAAATTAATTTTAACTAAAAGAAAAGCAGAAAATCTCATCAGAGACAAAAGTGGGTATTAAAAAAAACAATTTGAATTATAGAACTAAAATACACAATAAATGAACTTTAAAAAAAATTGATGGATAGATTCAAAACAAAGAGAGATCAATAAAATTTACTAAATTTGAACAACAAAATAAAAATAGAGTGGGGGAAAAATAAACAGGACATCAGAAGCTGTGAGGCAATAACAAAAGCTTTAATACTGGTATCATCAGAGTCCCATCAGGAGAGGAAAAGGATGATTTTGAAAAATATTCAAAACATAATGGCTGTAAACTTTCTGGTTATGATATTACATGTACATCTACAGATTTAAGTAGCTGAATGAACCCTAAATGAGGTAAACCCAAAGAAATCCAAACCAAGGTACTTCATAATTAAAATTCTGAAAATGAAAGGCAAAGAAAAAACATCTTAAAAAGAGCCAGAAAGTAACATGTATTACCTTTAAAAGGACAGTTATTCAAATGACAGTGAACTTCTAATTTTAAACCATGAAGGCAAGAAAAAGTGGCACAATATAAAAGCAAAGAAATGTTGACTTGAAATCTTATATTAGGCAAAATTATCCTTCAGGGATAAAGAGGAAATAAAAAAGTATCAGGTGAAGAAAAAACAAAGGAATTTACTGTTAGCAGACCTACCTTTAAAAAGTAAATAAGCTAGGACTTCAGAAAAGAAAGAAGAAAAATGGATTTGGATAAAAACAGAAGTAAAGCACAACAGCCACATGAGTTACTTAATCAATTTAAGTGAAAGCAAAAGTTATAGCAATATCTGATATTCCATGAACATGGAGCAAATACTCAAGACTGTGTTTTAAAAGTGGTTGGATAAAGGAAACTAAATGTAAGTAGGGGTTTACACTTCACTTGAAGTAGTGAAACATCAATACCAGCAGTTTCTGATAAATTATATGCATATGTAGCAGTACCTAGAGTAACTACCAAGAAAATTATACAAAAAAATACTAAAAAACATAAAGAAATTGAAATGGAACTCTAAATATTGTTCAAGTAATTGACAGGAAGGAAAGAATAAAGAAAAGAGAAATGGAAATGGGGCAAACAATATAAATAGAAAGAAAAAAAGGAAGACATAATCTCTAACATATCAATAATTGCATGAATTGTAAATGATTTAAATACAATAATTAAAATACAGATATTTGTAAAGTAAACAACACACACACACAACTTGAATATATGCTGCCTGCAAGGAACTCATTTTCATACAGTACAACATAGGTAGTTTGAAAAGAAAAGATAGGAAAAAAACATATTGCAGAAATAAACATCACCAACAAGATCTCAGTAACTGATAGAAATACTAGAATTATATCAGCAAGGACATAGAAGAATGAAGCAAACCATTAACTAGAAGAATCTAGCTAATATTTATAGGACATAATACTCAATATCAGCAGAATACATGTTCTTGTGAAGTACCCACGGACTATTCAATAAACAAATCACTTACTGGGTTATACGAAAACTTTTAAAAATATAAAGAATTGAAACCACAGAGAGAATATCCCATGAAAACAACAGATCAAACTGAAAATCAGTAACAAAGACAACAGGAAAATCTGCAAACACCTGAAAATTAAGCAACATACTTCTAAATAAGCCATGGCTTGAAGAGGAAGTCTCGAAGAAAAATTTTTTAAAAGACAGCGAATTGAGGGAAAAATGAAAATACAAAATATTAGTATTTTCAGGGTGCAACTAATGTAGTGCTGTCATAAAAATGCATAGCTCTAACTGCTTACAAGAAGAAAGATCACACATCAGTAATCTTAATTTCTTGCCTCAAGAAACTAAAAAAATAAAAAATGGAAAGAAAGAAAAAAAAAAAAAAAGCAATGTAAATCCAAAGAAAGAGGAGGGAAATAATAATGCTAAAAATGTAAAAATAGTACAGAACATTAATTAAACATAAAGCATTTTTTAAAGAAGTCAATAAAATCAATAAACTGCTACCCATATTGACAAAGATAAGAGAGAAGATTAAATTTACTAACATTATGAATACTACATTGGGTAACACAACAGATTCTGCAGCTATTATAAGTATAATATTGTAATTTGTGAAAACTTCATACATAGTTGACAACATAGAAGAAATGGACCAATTCCTAAAAAAAACACAAACTATCATATTTCTGTTAATAAATATGTGGGGGAAATAGGATAATTTAGTCAAGCTCCCTCAGTTCAGGTCTGGTTGGGGTCTGAGCAGCACATTTCTTGTAAACAAGTTGTGCGAGGGTGGAGTTAGTGTGCATGTGAGCCAATGTATCTTTTTAGTTTTGTTGCTATTGTGTGTTCTTGAGTTTGTGAAGCAGGGCTGGCCAGCTGAGAGCTTGTGTGTAAAAATAGAGCATGTTTACTTTGCTGGCAGCGGCTCAGTTTTTTCTTTGGACTTTGCTGGTAGCAGTTGAGTTTCTAAGTTTCTCTTTGTACTGTATACCTCCTAGTGTTGTGTGTACTGAATAAAGACTATTCCTACTTCAATCAAGGCTCCAAGGACCTTTTTGCCAGTTACCTAGCTCATAGACCTGCATGTAAAGGGTTTGTGAATGGGCTCGAGGGGTCTGTGAG
>NW_007729083.1:246015-247416 GCF_000696425.1 Galeopterus variegatus
AAACAAAACAAAAACCCCTTACAAAACTATATGACCTTATGCAGAAAATGACTTTAGATGCAAAAATTCAAAAAAAATTAGCAAATCTAATCCAACAATGTGTGAAAAGTATAATATCCCATAGACAAGTAGAATTTATTCAAGGTATGCATATTTGCTTCAGTGTTTGAAAAGCAATTGATGTAATTCAGACATTAATGGGATAATGAAGAAAAATCATTTGAACATGTGAATTGACACAGAAAAAAATCTGTGACAAAACATAACACCCATTCATTAAAAAGTAAGTAAAACACAGAGAAAACCTCTCAGAAAGCTAAAAACAGAGGGGCACTTTCTCAACCTCAAAAGAGCATTTGAAAGAAACCTATGACTAACATCATACTTAAAATTGAAGTGGAACACCGAAAGCTTCACCACTTAGATCAATAAAAAGTAAGGATGCCCATTTTTGACACTCTTCAATATGGTACTACAAACTGTAGACACTGAAATCAGCAAAAATAATAGCAGTAATAAGAACAGTAATAATTATAGCATGTGGATTTAAAAGAAAGAAATCAGTCTATAGTTTCAAATGACATAACTGTCTATGTAGAAAATTTTAAGCGATCTCCAAATATCTTCTAGAAGTAATTAGTGAGATTTTTTATTCATGCAGGATACAAGATCAACTAAGAAAAAAATCCAATACATTTCTATATACTGACAACAACCAAGTAGAAACCAAAAAGAAAATCTAAATAAAATATACAAATGCTCCAAAGAAAATTACATAGGTGCAAATCTAACAAAACATGCACAGGATTTGTATGTGAAAAGTATGAAATCCTGATGAAAGGAACCAAATAAAGTCTAAATACTTAGAGAGACATACAATATTCATGGATTAGAAGACTGAACATAGTAAAGATACTGTTCTGTCAAAATTCAGGAGATACATGTTTAATATATTTCTTATTAAGTTCTCAGCAATATTTTCTGTAGACATACAAGTTTATTCTAAACTTCAAGTAGAATGAGAAAAGCCCAAGAATGGCCAAAACAATTTGAAAAGGAGCAAAGTGTGACTGATCACGATATTCACTATGTTACAGCTTATTTTATAGCTACAGTAATCTAGAGAGCATAGTAATGGCAGAAGAATATACACATTGATAAATGATACAGAACAAAAACACAGAAATAGATCCACATAATAAGTCCAGTTAATTTGTTACAACAAAGTAAGAGCAATTCAGTAGAGGAAGTATAAACTTTTCAGTAAATTGCCCCAAATAATTAGACATTCAATAGCAAAAGAAAGAACCTTGATCTAATCATCATAACTTGTACAAAAATTAATACAAAAGGGAACACTGACATAAAGGTAAAATATAAAACATCTAGAAAAAAATCATC
>NW_007729083.1:248731-250051 GCF_000696425.1 Galeopterus variegatus
CATTCCTTGTAGTCTGCTCTCTAAAACAATTGGTGCCATGTTATGTTGTGCAGATCATGCCACTCTCTTAATCAGAATCCTCCAAAGGCTTTATGCAACATTAGATTAACCCCTTGCAAAATCACACACACACACTCACACACACACACACAAGGACACACCTCTACAAAGACCCCAAAGTTATTGCTAGAATCTTCTTTACCCTCCTCTTTAGAAGGAGCTCTCCAATACACTATTAGCTACAGCTATGATGTTTCTATTTCTTCCTTGAAAATGCCAAGCTAACTTTTAACTCAGAGTTTTTGTATTTGTTGCTTCCTAGCATGAAGTGTGTTCCCCATAGATATTCACAGATTAAGTTTTTGTTTAAATGTCATTTTCTCAGAGAAGATACTCCTGATTTCTATTAGAAACTCCTGACCTTCTCCACCTTCCCCTCACTGTCTCTTTATTCTGATTTGTTTTTCTCTACACAACTTACCATTACTTGAAATTATGTTGTTAATTTTCTCCTTTATTTTATTCTATTAGCACAAGTATTTAAGTTCCATGAGCCAGGCCCATGTAACCCTAACAATAAAAACAGTGACTGCCAGAGTTGATAATCAGCAAATATATTTGAATAAATATATGAATAAATAATCTAGTTTAATAAAAAAGATGAGCAAAATATTTCAGATATAGAGTACACATGATCCAAAAGGAAAACACACACAAAACACTAAAATGTGAAAACTACAGATACTCAAAATATAAATCATCATGTAATAATACTGTATATAAATGTAATCTGAATTTTTAAAAAGGCAGTTTTATATTAGGAAAACTGTGTTACAGAAAATAATTATTCTTATTTTAAATAATGTAATTAATATTCTTATTCCATGTCATACCATAGACAATAACAAATTTAGGATGGATTAATAAACTAGGTGCTCTGAAAAATATTTTTACAATTGTTTGAGGAAAAATTGTTTGTGGGAACTCTTTTAAGGCACATAAATACTACCCCCTGGGTATGATATTTTTTTACTCCAAAAGAGAAATCACTTCTAAAAGAGCAGCCAACACTGGCATCTCCGCTTGATTAAGTTAGGCAGTCTGAAGTCATTTTCTAAAACTCATCAATTTTTCACACTTGCCAAACAGGTAATTGAAGGGAGATGGAGTAGGAATCAACCCACACAAATATCACTTATTTTTTATGGTTGCACTTGCAGTGATTAATGAGATTTCTCTAGATTCAATATTGCTTTTGAACACCCCAAACAAATGTGATAGTGAAATCCATTGTTAAACATGTGTATAACAAATATAAAA
>NW_007729083.1:251315-254057 GCF_000696425.1 Galeopterus variegatus
TTTTAAATTATTACTATGATTGCACCAAAAACAATTATAAAAATACCAAAATTAGTTATTTTATAAATCTGCATTTATTTTTATATCTACCTGGGGTTATTTCTTTATTCCTAGCAAACTTGGTGTACTACTGAAATAAAAAGAAAAAAAAAATGTTACCATCTCATAGCTAGGCAACATTACATTACCTGAGTTATCTTCTAAATGATTCCTGGCCATGGTAGAAGTCTTGATGAGTGCTCTCAGGTAATATAAGCCTTGATCACTGGATATAAGTCTGAGCATCAACTTATAAAGAATTTGTACAACCAGAAAAAAGTTTTAAGTCTACACTTGGTCATTGATTTGCTTTATTGTTACATATGCATTTCAAGTAAGACATTGTCAGGCTGTCTATAAATTCTGTTTCTTGGAACAATATGATTAATTATCTGTAGCCAAATAGCTCTGTGTTTTTAGGTCATTCCCTAAAATCAAATTACTATGCCACTGTTATTGCCTATTTTAATGACTTTATGCACTTTGTTTCTTGCCATAACTACTAGCTAATTGACCACTTCCAGCCTCACTGAGATTATGGACCTTTATTGAGATTTATTAGGACCTAAATGTTCAGTCCTTTCTGCCATAATTCCCTGTGTATTAAAAACAAGTCATTTTTGTTTTTCAAGATTACTGTACCATTTTCATCAATTTATTCCCTATGGCACGCACTTTGGCTCTTGTTAGGTACAATAAGGTATAGGTAGTAGCATTTTTATCTCCAGGTGTCTTTGAACTAATTTTTAAACACTATGTCAAGATTTTCTGATTTTTTTGTTTCTTAGCAGGAACCAACATTTTATTCATGATACGGTTGGCCACACCATTAAGCAATAAGAACCATAGCTGTCTGACCAAAGTAGCACAGTTAATGTGCTTATAGTATGGTTCAAGATTATTTTCCATTCTCTTAGTCTGAAAATCCCCTCAAAATCCGTTCCCACACAGTTCCAAAAATTTATAATTCATAAATTTCTTCTCTTCGTTATTTTATTTCTGGAACTGTATTTATTAAATAATTAGTTACTAAGATGAAAAAAGTAATCTTGGAGCATGATGAAGATTCTACAGCTTTCCCATTCATAGGATTCTCGGGTTTCTCAAGAATGAAAAGTACAACAGAAAGCATATCAGCGAGATCAGAAGTTTATATATTTTTTAAAGCTTTTAAATCATTTTAAATATCCTTATTTCAAATGTCTAAACCCCATTACTGTTGAATGTCTCAACTTTCAAATGAAAATTTGGAAGCGATGATAAAAGAAATGGTGTAACAATTATGAAATGCAGAATTATTTTCTGTTTTTTCTTTCCAGCCTGTTGTGTAAATATTAAAGTTTTTTTTAAAATTTTCCTTTTGTTTTCCTCTTTATTCATTCGAAAAGGAACACATATGGATTCAGTTTTAAGTATGTGCCTTCAGTAAAGAATTCTTAAACATAAGAGTATTTATAAATATTAATTGAGGTGCACAAAGCTAGAAATAGCAATATACCAAAAAATCAAATGAATTAATTGGATTTTATTTGCTGTTGTTATGTGTAGGTTCAATCCCAGAGTGTTTCAGAAATTGCCTTAAAGAGAGATTTTATTAATTTGTTTGATAACATGGAATGATTTTTTTTGACATTTTATTCCAATTTCTATTTTTATGTTCTCATAAAGTTCTTATTCTATGGTGTGGTATAAACTATTCCCAAAAACTAAAAAGAAGAGTAACACATTTATAGGTAGCTGCTGCAGTTGCTTGAAGAACTGAAACAATGGGTGAATGATTATAATAGTAAAAGGAAACAATAAAATTGGGCTATAAAATATTACAATAAAATTTTGAGCTTTGGACTTTAAGGTTTGGTAAACCCATAGGGAGACTGGTAACTGATACAGTATTCTCTATAGGAATACATTATTTGTGCATCAAGGATTAACCTAAACATGGGCTAGGGTAGAATGGTGATTGGCATATGATCCAGCTGGTCAAAGGCAAATGCGTATCTTTTAGGAATAGAAGAGATAGATTAATGAAGCACTTGTGCCTGAACTTTACAATAGTTATGTAAAACAATGTTTTACTTAGAATTGTGCTTACATATACTTTGACATATGCATCAATATCAAGTAACTTTTTAGTAAATTGAATGTTGATTTAGTCCTCAGTGTAGGCTTCTTCTTATATAAATCCATTTGTTAAAATAACCTTCCCAGTAGTGCTAAAGAAAGGCACCTGAATAAATTAGACCCAAATGTCAGTAATTGTCTAAATATTGATGAAGCAATACCCATATCAGGTAAACATTTTCTTTACATGATTTTCTCAGGGAAAATAATATTATAGTCAGGAGCTAATTAAATTTGTTTTTCTTTTAACTTATTTGAATCACATAAAATGGTTATTTGTATTACAGTTTCAACTTTTCAAAATATACAGGTTATAAATTTAATTTTGTTTTATCTAATTATTTCTCCTTGGTATGTGAGTACATAATTATTTCTATTTTGGGATGTCTTGATATTTCAATTTTAAGGCATGTGTGAAGTATGACCATTTTTAATATAGTGGACAGCAATTAATGTATTAAATAACAATATCATCTAAAACTGATATGAAATGCTTGAGACAAGGTAACACTTAGAATAGACATTTATTGACTGCCAGGGTAATATATTAATTTTGTTACAAAGAGATCTCTTTATGGAGAG
>NW_007729083.1:255111-259981 GCF_000696425.1 Galeopterus variegatus
AATATGAAGATTTCACTTTATAAATGCATAGTTTTAACATAACTAAGTGAAAATGCACATACTGAATCAATGCAAAATTACACATCGGGAATGTGCTATTGATTGCAATGGTATGTATTTAATATTTAACTGAATTTTAAACTATTATAGCTCTGCACTGCTTCTGTCCTCCCAAGGGGACAGATTGATAATGTTTTCATTAAAGTTGTGTATGTATATGTATATATGATGATAATAAAAGCAACACTATTACAGCTAACATAGATGCTTAACCAAGAACTTTACTGACAATATTCATTTGATACCATGATGTTGATAATAATTATTCCCACTTTTAAAATAAATGAGAAACCTGAGGTACTGACATGTTATATCACATGTTTGTAATGGATTGAATTGTGTTCACTAAAACCATATGTTGAAGTCCTAACCGCCAGTATGTCAGAATGTAAATTATTTGGAAATATGGTCATCACAGATATAAGTAGTTAAGTTAGGTAACACTGGAGTAAGGTGGGCTTTTAATTCAATATGACTGGTATCCTTATAGGAAAAAGTGAATTTAGTCACAGACACGGAGTCACATGGCCAGAATGACATGTGATGACTGAGGCAGACAGTGGAGTGATACAGCTGCCAGCCAAGGGATGCCAAAGATGGATGGCCATGACCCAAATAGGAAAATGCAAGGAAAGATTCTATCTAGCATCTCAGAGGGACTATTTCCCTACACACACCTTGTTTCAGAATTCTAGCGCCCAGAACTATGAGGGGATGAATTTCAGTTTTTTTAAGCTCCTCAGTTTATGGTATTTTTTATGACAGCCCTTAGAAATTAATACAATGACCAATTTCACACAACTAGTAAGTGTCAAGAACTGTGAAGGGTCTGAAATTGTACCCTACTTACAAGCTAATAAGTTAGTCTAAGGGTTTTATAATGCTGCTGGCAGATATTAGACTTCTGGGTCAGAGACTAAGTCCTTTATTACTCATGGTGTAGCAAACCATATTAAATTCAGCATAATTTTTCAGTTCCTCTTGCCCATAAGTCCAGAGTGGCAACATATATGTGCCAAGAGAGATGCCTGCACTTGCATGGTTTCTATAATAGGAGATAGCCCTGTGCTTAGGCAACCCAAATATTATAGGGAGTAATTATGTATTCCCTTTGTTCTGGAGAGAGACAATATCTCTAATCTTTCAAAGCAGTTATCAAATCTGCTCTTCGTTTTGAAGGAAGACACTTTCTCTATTTTCAAGGCTGTTCACTATGCTAACATACTTGAAAAGATAATCACGAAGTTCAGTCTGTGCTTCCACTCATAGTCTGTGCAGAAAAGCAAGTGACCCATAGGAAGTTGTTTCCTAAAAGTAAGCATCAATGCTGGGGTTTTAACCTAGGACATCTGGTCCTCAAGAATGTTCTTTAATTATTATGCTTTCTATACATTCGTGTTTATACTGATGGGAAAATACAAGCAGTGAGAAATCTCCCAATCTCTTCTCTCTCTCTCTCTTCCCCTCCATTTCTCTCTTTCTGTTTCTCAATCACATGCACACTCATGTTTGTACAAGTATATTATATGCATACATATACTTGTGTGGTATGTACATATACATATACCTTATATATGAATGTGTCTTATATAAAGATATATGTATAAACACTATATATACATAAACACGTGTGTGTCTGTGTGTATTCGCAAGTATTTACTCACTTTGAACTTTGATAACCTAAAAATGAAAGAATGGCAGTGTAAATTTCCCTGCAGCAGCATCTTCAAATGTCTAGTTTCGGGGTCTCTCTCTTTTTCTCTCTCTCTCCTTCTTTCCCCATTCTGTGTATGTGTTTGTGTGTATGCTCAGATCAATAGTTATATTTTTAAGAAACAAAATTAAAATAGCATAATATATGCGTGTGTTTTATTTTGTTTGGGAAAAAATTGCACTTTTAAAGTTAGGCTGTTAAAAAGCAAGAAAGTCTCATAAAAATATTAACAATTGCTTTCCATAGTATTTCCACCATTTAACACCCTCACCAGCAATATATGGATATTCTATTCTCTCCACATCCTCACTAACATTTAGTTTTGTCAGTCTTTTAAAATTTAACTTCACTAATTCCTACTGAAGTAATTTCACCCTGTGAATAACAGACCTTAAAAATCATTTAATCATGTTATTTTCCTGCATAAAATCACTTTTCAGTATGCATCTGTCTAATTGGAACTTTTCATCATAGCCCATATTTACCTGCTCAGGCCACCCGCCTTGCCCTATGCCCCGGAGCAATGATCCTCCTAGTCCTTCTTTTCATTTTCCTATTAAAGAAAAACTTTTAAAATTTGATTTAGAGATGCTGGCTGATAATGAGATCAGAGCATACTCCCTATCACAGCAGTCTTTTAAAATAGTTTCTCCTTACCTAAGTCCAGATATATTTCTACTTGAGTAGAGTTTTTTATGAATATTAAACTTCCTTACATACATCATCCAATTCCCTTTTACAATTTACTGAGAACGTAAAACCATAAAACACAGGTCTTTGTGTATAATAGGATCAATAAGTTTATATATAAATGTGTGTATATATATGTGTGTTTGTGTAGAGATAGTAATAGACATGGAGATAGAGGATTTTTTAATATATAACTAAGAAATGAAGTTACTATCCCTTATTTATTTAATTAATTTATTCATTTTACCTTGCAAAGCATCAGTGACTTTACTAAGCTCCATAGCAATATAGGAAATAGAAAAACACTAGTGAGAAATATATTACTTCAGAACAACTTGACATTTTCTCAAGCTCGCAACACTTTTAGCTTCATTGTAATTCAACATTCTTGTACTTTCCCTAAGTGGATAATATGATGTCATATAACAAGAATTTAAAGACATGGTAACACAAATTTATAATGCCAGTTATATATACAGCTAATACATTTTAAAAATAAACAGCAGTTTCTGCAAAGAAACAAAACTTTTTCAATTGAAAATATAAAGTAAAATGACCCTTATATGTTGAATACAAATTTTCAACACACAAACATAATATGCAAATGCATGGTTAGATAAGAACAAGTTTATTTAACAGATTTAAGCAAATTTAACACAAAAATAATTAAAGTTAAATAATTACTTTTCTATAAAAATGCTTTGTTATATTTCTCTTTGTTATAAAATATTATAAGATTCATAAAGTTTTCTTATTATTTAATCACAGATTTATGGAGATACAATTCACAGGCCATAAAAATCAATCTTTAAACTTTACGATTCACTTTTTATTACATTCATATGTGTGCAACTATTACCACTTTCTAATTTCAGTATATTTTCAGAACCTCACCAAAAAATTCTCTACCTTTACCACTCATTCCTATTGTCTACTGTCCACAGCCCTGGCAATCAATAATCTACTTCTGTTATTATGGATTTGACTATTGGCATTTTATGTAAATTTTCAATGCATTTCGATAAATATTACTCATTATGTGTATTATTTGTTACTGACTTCTTTCATAGCATAATGTTTTCAAAATTTTTCACTGTTGCAGCAATTAATATTCTATATTTGTCTTGTACACTGAAATGCTTTTCTCATTTATTAGCTGTAATAATATCTTTTGTAGATTTTTTAGAACTTTTCTCATTTATTAGCTGTAATAATATCTTTTGTAGATTTTTTAGAATTTTCTGTATCCAAGAACATCACATCTACAAATAGAGATCAATTACTTATTCCTTTTTAATATGAACACTTGTATTTATTTTTCTTACCTAAACATCCTGCTAGAACCTCCAGTACAATGTTGAATAGAATAAGTGTAAGCAGATATCCTTGCCTTGTCTTTATTAAGTAGGTGTTAGTTACAGGTTTTTCATACATGTTCTTTATCAAGTTGAAAAATTTCTATTCTATTCCTAGTTTGTGATTCTTCTTATTATAAAAAATAGGATGGATTTTGTAAAAACTTTTTCTGTGTCTATTGTGATGACCATGTTTATTTTTAATTTAATTTAATATATGGTATGTNTATAAAATATTATAAGATTCATAAAGTTTTCTTATTATTTAATCACAGATTTATGGAGATACAATTCACAGGCCATAAAAATCAATCTTTAAACTTTACGATTCACTTTTTATTACATTCATATGTGTGCAACCATTACCACTTTCTAATTTCAGTATATTTTCATAACCTCACCAAAAAATTCTCTACCTTTACCACTCATTCCTATTGTCTACTGTCCACAGCCCTGGCAATCAATAATCTACTTCTGTTATTATGGATTTGACTATTGGCATTTTATGTAAATTTTCAATGCATTTCGTATAAATATTACTCATTATGTGTATGATTTGTTACTGACTTCTTTCATAGCATAATGTTTTCAAAATTTTTCACTGTTGCAGCAATTAATATTCTATATTTGTCTTGTACACTGAAATGTTTTTCTCATTTATTAGTTGTAATAATATCTTTTGTAGATTTTTTAGTCTTTTTTTAGAATGTTCTGTATCCAAGAACATCACATCTACAGATAGAGATCAATTACTTATTCCTTTTTAAAATGAACACTTTTATTTCTTTTTCTTACCTAATCATCCTGCTAGAACCTCCAGTACAATGTTGAATAGAACAAGTGTAAGCAGATATCCTTGCCTTGTCTTTATTAAGTAGGTGTTAGTTACAGGTTTTTCATACATGTTCTTTATCAAGTTGAGAAATTTCTATTCTATTCCTAGTTTGTGATTTTTCTTATTATAAAAAATAGGATGGATTTTGTAAAAAGTTTTTCTGTGTCTATTGTGATGACCATGTTTATTTTTAATTTAATTTAATATATGGTATGT
>NW_007729083.1:260829-264893 GCF_000696425.1 Galeopterus variegatus
GTAGTTTTCCTTCTTGTTATATCTATGTTTAGGTTTGTATTATGATAACAATATTCTTATAAAGTGAGTTGAGACGTGTTCCCCTGTCTTCCATTTTTCTGAAAAAAATTTTTGGATGGTGGTGTTAATTCTTCATTAAATTGTTGGTAGAATTCACCAGTGAAGCTGTATGAAGCAGAGCTTTTCTTTGTGGAAAATAATAATGATAATTATTATTATTGTTATTATTACTATTTGAATGTCTTTATCTACAATAAATCTATTCGGATTTTTATCTCCTTTTGAGTCAGTTTAGTTAGCTCATGTCTTTCTAAAAATTTGCCCATTTCATTTAAGTGATCTAATTTATTGACATACAATTGTTAATAGTATTTCATTATAATCATTTATTTTTGAAAATTTATGGTAATGTCCACTCCATCATTCCTGATTTTAGTCATTTGAGTTCTCTCTCTCTTCCTCTTTCTCTCTCTCCTTTTCTCTTTTTTCTTGGTAAATGTAGATAACATTTGGGATTTTTGTTGATATTGCCAACAAACTTTGTTTTTTATGACTTTCCTTTTTGTATTTTCCATTCTCTGTTTCATTTATTTTCTCTCTAATCTCTATTATTTCTCTCTTCCTACTGTTTTTTTGTTATTGTTGTTGTTGTTTAGCTTTTTCTTTATTTTAGTATATTAAGGTGGTAAGTTAGGCTATTCACTTGATAAACTTTTTATTTAATACTGGTATTTCCAGCTATAATTTTTTGTCTAAGCGCTGCTATAACTGCATCCCATAATTTAAAATGTAGCAGGGTTTTTGTGTGCATGTGTAGTTTTCATTCATATTCATTTTCTAATTTACCTTAAATTCTTCTTTCATTCATTTCTTTGGAGTATGGTGTTTAATTTTCACATATTTGTACATTTCCAAATTTTCTTTTGTTAATGTCTTCTAAGTTTATCCTATTATTGATGGAGAATGCAGTTTATATGATTAGAAATATTTTAAGTTCACTGAAGCTGTGTTTTGGGCCCAACATATGGTCTATCCTAGAGAATATTCCATTTGTACTTGATAAGAATGAGTATTGTGCTGTTGTTGAGCAGAGTGCTCTGCAGATGTTGGTATGGTCTAGTTGGTTTGTAGTGTTATTCAAATCTCCTGTTTCCTTGATGATTTTCTGCAGTGTAGGTCTATCCACTGGTCTAGTTGGTTTGTAGTGTTATTCAAATCTCCTTTTTCCTTGATGATTTTCTGCAGGGTAGGTCTATCCCCTACTGAAAGTAGGGTAAACTGTTTATATCTCCTTATGATGCTTTCAGTTTTTGCTTCATGTAGTTTGAAACTGTGATTTTATGTGTGTATATATTTATAAATGTTATCACTTTTTGATGGAATTGTCCTTTTACCCTTATAAAATGTCATTCTTTGTCTCTAGTAACATAATTTGCTTTAAATATATTTCCTTATATTAGTATAGCCTTTCCAGTTATGATTACTATTGATATGGTATGTCTTTTTCTTCCTTTTCCTATCAACCCATTTTTTATCTTTGAATAATGTGCATCTTTTGACACATTATGACAACATATAGTTGGATCATTTTTAAAATCTACTCTATCAATCCCTGTCTTTTGATTGAAGTGTTTAATTCATTTACAGTTAATGTATTTGCTACTAAAGTAGAATTTGCATTGACATTTTGTTATTTATTTAAAAGTTGTTATTGTCATACAAATTTCATCCTTATACATTACAGTCTTATTAACAAAAAGGTATAATTATTGCTTTATAAAGTATTTTTTCCAATCTGATAGGAGAAAAAAGGTATTCCAAACAACAATAAAAAGAAAATATTCATAGCATCTTTTATATTTACAATTTTTATTTATTAGTGTTTTTTTTATTTCTTTGTGTGCATTTTAGTTACTACTAGTGTCCTATCACTTAATATTTTTTCTATGGCAAGCCAACTAGCACTTAATTTTCCCAGCTTTATTTTTTTCTTCTTTTTTTTTTTTTTTAATTGGAATATCTTAGTTTCTCACTCTTTGGAAGATTATTTTGCTGGATATTGGTTGATAGTCTTTATTTTCCACACTTTGAATTTGTCATTCCACTGTATTCTGGAATCTCTGGTTTCTTATACTAAATAAGCAGATAATCTCATTGATAGTCTCTTGTACATGATGAGTAATTTATCTCTTGTTACTTTCAAAAATCTCGTCTTGTCTTGGTCTTTCAAGAGTTTGATTATAAGCAATATGGGTGGATCTTTTTATGTGTATCATGATTAAAGTTTGTTAAGATGCTTAAATACTTATGCTAATGTTTTTAATCACATTTGAAAAGTTTCCAACCTTTATTTTTTAAAAATATTATGTCTGCTCCATTCTTTCTTTTCTCACTTCCTATGAAGTATGAGCATTTTGGTATGGTTGATGGTGTCTTACAGGTCTCAGAAGCCCAACATTCTGTTTATTTCTTTCTCTTCTTCTGACTGGATACTTTCAATTAATCTATCTTAAAGTTTGCTAATTCTTCATCTGGTAGCACAAATATCTGCTATTAAATCCATCTAGCAAATGCTTCTTTTCATTTATTGTACTTTTTAACTGTGGAATTCTATTTAGTTTTTTCTTTTTAAATAATTTTGATATCTTTATTGATATCCTCTAGTTAGTGAGTCTTTATTCTTATATGTTCTTTTGTTTTTCTAGACATAGCTTCCTTTAGTTCTTTGAACATGTTTAGTAAAAGCCAACTTAAATACTTTGTGTAGTAAATCTAATACATTGGTCTCCCTTAGGGCACTTTCTATTGAGAGTTCTTTTTTTCTCCCTTGTTTATGAGACATACCTTGCTTTATCTTTGCATGTCTGATTTTTTTTCTCAAGTGGACATTTTAAATAATATAATGTGGCATGTCTGATAATCAGATCCCCCATCCCAGGGTGTACTGTCATTACTGTTTGCTGTTTTTGTTGTTGTCCTTGCTACTATTAGTTTGTTTATTGACTTTTCTGAACTAATTCCCTAAAGTTTGTATTCTTGTTGTGTGTGGCCAGTGAAGTCTCATAATTGTTATCTGGAGATTATAGAGAGATTTCTAAAATTCCTTGAACTAATAAGTTTTCTCGTCTTGACCAAGGGTTTCTATGTGTATATTTTGGCATGGCTTCAACACTCTGGCAATTTACAACTCTGCCTCATATTTACTTTCAGTTTGTGTAGAGCTTCATGATCAGCCAGAGGTGAGAAAGTAATGTCAAATATTTCCTTAGTATGTACAGAACATTGCATATATGCATGGCCGTCTAAATTTCCAGGAATATGTTGGAGTTTTTCAAAGTATTCTTTGGGTATCTCATTCCCCAGCTTTTCCTCTTAAATTTTTTGACCAGCCTCCTGTTTTTCTCAACTGTTATACCAACCTCAGACAGGTACAGTATTAATATTTGCCAATTGATTTCAACAAATGTCCAGGGAAATGGCTGTTCACACTGAGTGAGTTCTAAGTTCAAATACATATAATCTCTGTGCATCAATCTCCAGTTAGTGGCCAGACAGGCTAATATAGCAAGTCTCTAACAATGATGCTTTTGGGGAGTTTTGAACCCTTTTTGCCATCTAGTGGCTGCTAGACCTCTGGTTTTCATGGCTACCATAATCGTGAAGCCTCTGGTTTTCAAGGATACTGTGGAGTTGAGAGAGAAGGATGAGAATAACACCAGTTAAAACATGGCAAATTTCACTGTTCTTTCCGAGATTCGGGCATTTTTTCTTGGAATATGTGCCCCACAGATGATAAAAACATTTGGTTAGTTTCTTGAGTTCTGAAAATATTGATTTTATGGAGGTGTGGGTTTCCTGAGGTTCCTACATTGTTGTTCTGGAAGAGACTGTTCTTTCCTATAATTTTAAAATGGTAAATTTGGGAATATTGTTGGATTTAGTTGCTTTTTTTCCCCCCTATTTCTGCACTCTATTGTTTTGTTTTTTCTATTTCATTTATATTTATTTTTGTGGAATACAGTGTGTGGTTTCATGCACATACTGCACAATGAATCAGTAAGGGT
>NW_007729084.1:0-9425 GCF_000696425.1 Galeopterus variegatus
GTAAATGTCAAATAAAATGTCAATGTTTATTTCAGCTCATGCACTCTTGAGCACTTGCTCTATGTTCTTGCTCATATTGTGATTGAAGTAAAGGACTGATGTAGCTAATCAAAGGAGCAGCAAAAATAACTCCAAAATGTCTCTTGAACCTGCCCACTTCTGCAGAGTCACTATCCCTGCCTCTTTTCAGGCCACCACCTCACATATTGCAAGAATTTCCTAAGGGGTCTCACCTCTAGTTGCTCCAATTCTCCATCACTTGTACACACTGCAAAACTTGTCATAGTCTTCATTAAGAACCTTGATAGCACCCCAATCACTTTGGCAGGGATTTTCAATCCTGACTACACAGTAGAATTACCAGGGCATAAAGTAAATACTCAGGTCCTATCCCAGAGATTCTGATGTTCATTGGTTTGGGCGTAACCATTGTTCTTTTTTTTTTTTTTAATCTCCAGCAGATAATGTTAAAGTGCAGCTAAAGCTGAAAGTCTCTGGCCTGCTAAACAAAATTGGACATTCCAAGCAAACACTGCATTTGAGGCCCTTTAGAATTGCACACCCACCTACCTTTCCTCTCTTCTCCTCCCCATTTGTACTCTGATCACTACAGCACTTGTTATTACAACCATATCTTGTTATCTATACTCCCTCTTAGACTATGAGCCTATTAAGGGCAAAAACTCTGTCATTTATCTCTGTATTCCTAATATGTGTCACAATTCCTGACAAAATTGAAGGGCTTAATGAATGTTGTTTGAATGGGTGGAGGGATAAATGGATGGACAGACAGATGGGTGAGTGGATAGATGGACAATTTCTGAACGAATCTGAGCAGGGTCCCATGGGCAGTGCTCCCATAGCTAAATTACCAGGACTAAAAATGAAGGCATTTAAATCAACATGCCTCTACTGTTTCTTCCAGAAATTTTTTTCCTGGGAAGAAAGGGGTATAAACTCCTTTAGATTTACACTAAATTGGTTCATCCACCAATCCTAAAGGTTATAGCCTGAACTTGCTCAATCCCAATCAGACTCCCACATTGAAATTACATCTACTTTCAACAAGACCTCCAAACCCCGTAAATTTCTGCCCCTAAAATCTCTCTTCTGAGACCTTAGACATTGACAAGGGACTGTTCTCACTATTTCAGTAAGTAATAAACTCATATTTGTTTAACCAATAAGTTGTAGTGGTCTTTTGAGGGTATAAAAAGTCAACGTCTATATTCTTTTCCTATCTTATACTATGGCTTTGGGTAAGTCAGTTACATTGTCTAATGTCTCTAGATATAAAATGAGGTCAGAAAGAGAAAGTAAAAAATAAACAAATAAAAAATAAAGTGAGGCCAATAATAGTTGTCACACGTTTTCCTCACCAAGTCTTTGGAAGAATGGAGTGAGCTAGAAGTTTTACAGCACTTTCTTTTTTTTTTCCTTTTTGTCTTTTTTTGTGACCGGCAACAGATCGCAACCCTCAGTGTTGCCCCCGTACCGGACCGGGACCGGCAATGGGATCGCAACCCTTGTTGTTGCTCCCGCCCCTCGCTCAGCCAGTGAGCGGCCGGTCTGTATGTGGGATCCGAACCCTCGGCGGGAGCGCCACCGCGCTTCCCAAGCGGCGCACTATAGCAGTGCGCCCCCAGGCCGGCCCTGAAATGATTTTAATCTTCTTATTTAGCTTGTTCTAACTTCAACCACTTTGCAGTAATGAACCTGCTCCCCCTAATTAACTGTTCGTGGGAAGCCTGCACTACTCTGCAAGGAAGTTATTACTAATGTGAAGTGTTCAAATGGTCCCTGTGGGGGGCCAGGATGCCATCAGGCTCAGTATTCACAGTTCCATCAATTCCTTCTTAATCATGAGCTTGGATTCTGGGTAGCAACACCTTCTAACTAGTACCTTAAAATCTGCCAAATAAAGGATCTACTTACATGTCCCAAACAGGATCCTTCACTCCATGGCTAGGACTACAGCAGTCAACACTAGAAATGTATTTATTAAATGAAACAGCTCTTATTGATATGCTTACCAAGAAGCCATCACTGTGCAATGGAGATTAAAGGACATATATAAACCATAGTCACAGCTCTCCAAATCTCTCAAGCAAGCAGAGAAACTCCACAGGAAAATTACTTCTAATGAAAGATAAAATTAAAAGTTCTGCAATGGAGATTAAAGGACATATATAAACCATAGTCACAGCTCTCCAAATCTCACAAGCAAGCAGAGAAACTCCACAGGAAAATTACTTCTAATGAAAGATAAAATTAAAAGTTCTATGCACACAAAAATATCATAAACCACTACAAGATAAATTGCCAAATAAGTAGATGCAACCATTCAGAACACTAAGAGATCACGTTGGGCTAGAATAATCTGGGAAGGCTTTGCAATTTTAAAGACGCGTAGGCAAAATCTTGATGAAAGTGTAGGGGTTGGGTGGTTACAGACGGAAGAGGGTGTTCTTAGTACTTACAAGTCATTCATTTACTGAGCACCTATTATGTAAGTACCAACCAACTCAGAGCATTACTTGCACTAACTTATTTGAATTTCAAAACTTGCAACAGGTCAGTTTTATATCTTAATTTTTTTCTCTAAAAGGAAACAGGCATAGAGAAGTCACACAACTAATTAGTGGCAGAACCATAATTCGGACACTCTCTGACTTCTAAATCATTCTTTCCACTCTGCTGTAATATGTCCCCATTTAGTGTTAGGTGGAAAAAACTGAGTGAGAAAGAACCTGAGACCAGACACTTTGTGTAGATCAGTTTGACTGTAAAAAAGGACCCAACAAGCTGAACTAAGAAAGATAAGAACACAAAGAAGGACTTTGGAGGACTCTGAACACACTGCAGTCTGGAGTCAGTGAGTAGTTTTAGAAAGCTCCCTTTGGTTGTTGAGTCAAGATTCATAACAGAAGGAAAGACTAGAAATTGAAAGATAACTGAAGACACAAATAATTCCGCAAACATTGTAGTACCCCACACACAACAGAATAATGTTTTGCACTAGGGCAGTAGCAGTGGAAATGGGCAAAAGATATGGATGTGAGACACTACAAAAGAGTAACTGACAGGATTTGGCAATTAGCAGAGACTGGCCAGCACCTCTTCCAGGACACAGCTGAACTACATTTCCCAGCCACCTTTGCATTTTCCCAGTTGTATAGGTCAGGTGCCTGAGTTCCAGCCAAAGGAGCATAAGATTAAGTGAGGAGCAAGGCATCACTTCCAGGTGTGACCCAAAAACCTTCCACAACTCACTCTCCATGCTGTCTTCCTCTTCTACCAGCAACCAAAGAGCCTATGAAATGATACAGCCAAAGAATGGAAGGAGCTCAGGTCCTTTCTGCCTGTTCAAAGAGCTGCCTTGTGTGTAACTTAATATAGTTGAAAAATGTACTGCTGTGTCATGTGCTATTATCCATGTTTTTATTTTTTTTATCTCAATTAGCATTATCTTAACTAAAACAGCAATAGATCATTGTAGAAATGAGATTAAGTGAGAAGGGTAATCCTAATGATTTGCACCTCCGTGCCAGAAATGATCATTTTTAATAGGGAGCTGGTAAGAGGTAAAGAAAGAAATGGGAGTAATAATTATTTGACAGCTTTCACTTAGAACTTGTCAAAGAAGAGGCAATAGTGGAGCAGCTAAATTGAAATATCTACAAGGTGGCTTGTGATATAGAGAAGATAGAGCAGGCCTCAACGTAAATGTTTGGGAGTTGCCACAAAGATGATAGTTAACGTGGTAGGCGCTGTTGAGGTCCCAAGTGTGTGTAAAGAGAAGGCAATGAGGGAACATTCTAGAGGCAGAAGTAGGAAGAGACCCATCGAGTAACACTTCACAAGAGCTTTAAGAGATGGTAGTTAGGTGTTTGGCGTGGGCTGGGAGGGACACACAGATCTTACATAATAAAAATAAGACTGACTTTTATTAGGACTGAATTGCCTGAAGGACAGAAGGCCTGGGCTCAGCAGTCAGATTCTGGGGTCAAGGCATCCCAAATCCTTTACATGACAAAAGCAGAGGCTTTATTTTACACATAAATACAACTTAAGACCCCCTCCAAGGGCTATCTTTGGATCAGGAGTGGAGGAGAGAAGGAAAACGAGAACTCATGACACTCGGGCAGTGCAGATGAAGGTAGAACTCATAGTCATAAGCTAGTGAACCTCAAGAGGCTACTTGACAAGGATCCTGGTACCATACGTGTGAAAGAGATTATGGTATTTCTTCAATTTAGGATCTATAATGGGTTTACAATATTTGACCATAGGAATTAAACATTAAATACATCTTTGTTAACTTTTTGCCTTTTGGAATATATGGTGCAAATTTAATAACAGGAGTTTCTGTCCTTATCACAAGAGGTCACGAAGAAAGTGAACTACAAAATAGCCATTGGGTTTGGTAGCTAGATGTTACTAAAAAAAGTACACTGCAAAAAAGTAGGAAGGAGGAAGCCTGTCTGTAGTGGAATAGTGACATACCCCCAAACCCTAAGCTGGTACAAGTATTGACATAGAATCAAATATTTGTGTTTGTGTAAATATAGAGGGACACATGCCGAGTTGTACATGGGGGTGTAGCATGGGGGCAGCCAGAAGCCAAAAAAAAAAAAAAAAAGAAAAATATTTCACCAAAAAGGCATCTATAATATTATTGCATTTATGTACTTAAAAATAATTATATATGCATAAATATTGATAAAACTAAATTGAATTTAAATTAGAGGTAGTGGTTATATACCACTCATTGCAAGTGTTTGCCAGTTAAAGAAAAGAGCACACTTGGATGTTAATTATAGGGGAAGGCTGGGTAAATTGAAGGTTTTAGCAATTTAATAGATGAACTAGCAATAATTTTTCTATCAATCATTATAAATAACATGAAGAACATAATTTTAATATTAACATGACTATTTCTCATCTGAAGAAGCCAACAAAGGTTGTAAGGCTTTTTTTTAACCTATCTCATTTGCTATGTCATCTAGATTGAACTGGTTTCACAAACTTAAGACTGTTAGGTTTAAACACTATCGTTTATTGGATAAAACACTTTTGTCATAGGATGCTGCTCGCCACCACGAAGCTAAAAAAGAGGTCACTGGCTTCAATCTCCCTTTACAGATAAGCATACAAAGTCCATTTGATCATTTATGTTGGGTTCTTCAGAGCATCTTGACCCCATCCTTTGCCGTCTGCCGAACTCTTGGAACTGTGGAGTTTCTCCAATTCTTACGCCTCAAGCAATGCTTGCTACTGCTAATATAATTATGAATAAATAAGGGGAAAAAGATGAGGGCTCCTTCTGAACAGGCTCCAACAAAGTGGTGTGGAATGAAGCTCCCCAGAGAGTTCCCAAACCCCAAGTTCTCCTCCCAAGTACAGGTGCCACCGTCTGCCGAACTCTTGGAACTGTGGAGTTTCTCCAATTCTTACCCCTCAAGCAATGCTTGCTACTGCTAATATAATTATGAATAAATAAGGGGAAAAAGATGAGGGCTCCTTCTGAACAGGCTCCAACACAGTGGTTTGGAATGAAGCTCCCCAGAGAGTTCCCAAACCCCAAGTTCTCCTCCCAAGTACAGGTGCCACGTAAGCTGGGTAACTTTGCTATTATTTCTGCTGTGGGGGAGAAAAGTAATATCTTTTCCTCACCCATCACAAGGTTCACAGCTGACACTCCCACATCAAAAGACAGATTAACAAGAGAGAAGCATAACAAATACATTAAATAAAAGTTTTACATGACAGAGGAGGCTTCAGAAATGAGGACCCAAAGAAACAAGGGAAAACTATGTATTTTTATGGACAGGCATGTAGAAGTATGACCGGAAGACAAAAAGGTATAATCTAATGGTAATAAACTGGGGTAGCAGAAGACCTGGCACTGGGTAATTTATAAAGAAATGAAATTTATTTCTTACCATGGTCCAGAAGGTGAGGGCCTTCATCTTGGTGAGGACTCTCTACTGCGATGCAGGGTATCACATATCAAGAATCACGAGAGCTCACTCATGTGCTCCTTACAAAGCCACCAGTCCACACCCATGATAACTCGTTACAAACACTCAATTACTCCATAAATGGATTAAACCATTCATGAGGGCACCCTCCTCACAATACAACCACTTCTCAAAGGCCCTACCTTTCAAATATCATAAGTGGATTTCCCACCTTCTTAACACTTTTACAATGATCATCAAGTTTCCAGCACCTGGACTTTTGGGGGATACATTTGACCTATAGCACAAGGCCTGTTTGCTCTGATTCTTCTTGACCTCTGGGTATTGGGTGGGACTCCTCTGGAATGAGGGTATCATCACCCACTTTCAGGGAAGGTAGGTCAGAGAATATTTATGGCCTGCTGCAAGGGAGAAAGGCAGGAGGAGGCTCTAGAGAGACCTTCCTACTTCTGTGGTTTTCTGTTTCCTTCAGCTTAAAATACTCAGTATGCCAAGGTGCCATATTTTAGGGTAGTATGTTCTGCATCCCATCACTGCCCTAGCAACTCCCAAAAGCAGTCAGCTTAGATAGGTTCAAGCCAGTTGGACACAAAGCCTCAGAATATCAAAGCTAGAAGGACTCAGAGATCCTCTAAGTCAAGGTTCTTCAATTTCTGGGTTCTCTGTCTGTCTCATAGAAACCTTTACATCACCTGCCAAGGCTTAAGAACTGGATTCAAGACTGGTTGCCACATTGTCCCCTTCAGGCTGTGTGATCTCGAACCCAGGACTTCACCTTCTGTACCTACATCTCTCTGTCCATAGCATGATCTCTGTAAGTGCTGCCCAGACAGCTTATGCAATTTCTAAACATCTCTTCAGATGTCTGATTCCCCAGCCTCCAAAATGTTCTTGGAACTTCTCTATCCAGCTGGGAAAACCATAGGTAGTAGTTCCCAAAACATTTTCCCAATGAGAACCCAAGTGTAACATTAAAAAATACTGACTCCTCCCCCATTTTACGGCAGATGTTTGTTTTGTGTTTGTTGACTGAAAAAATAATGGCCAAATGCTTCTAGTGATTTAAGCCACTTTTGAGAATACACTTGCCCTTTGCTATTTGAAACACCATTGAGAAATAAAATTACCAATCTGTGGAAGCCATTGTACTTATTCAGACTGTGGACAACACTGACTGTCTAATAGATTTTCCACACCTTTCATTGACATTAAGGTCCCTTCAAAGATATGCAGCCTTTGGAGTGGGAACAGCTGACCAGAGATATTTAACTAACTGGGTAATCATTATCCTCAGAAAGTTAATTTTTCCTATACTTTCCCCATTTAATGAAATGGGATGTTAAATGCTGCTGCTATTATTGAAAACCAGAGTCTGACTTGTTTGATGTAGGCATCGTAGATTACAAATACAGATTCTTAACTCACCTTCATAGCACAACTATATTCTGATAAAGAATTTAGAAAGCAGTTGCTAAAGGGCAGATCTCATGTTTTGTTGTTTGCTAGTTTTCCCTTCTGAAAAGCCTCATTAAGCACAAGAAGCTGAGCAGCAGCTTTGAAAAAAAAGGAAGCAAAACTGCCTTCCCAAATCCAAGAGTTCAAATGAGACTGCATGCAAATTGCTGGGGTCTCTCTTCTTTCAGCCTAGCAGCTATTATTCCTACTTCTATGTGACTTGCATGGCAAACGATGGAACAGACGCAGAGACAAAGAGCCACAACTGGCAAAGACAATAAAATTGCCGTGTATGTTTGCTTGTGCAATCTACCGGGCTAGTCACTGCCTCACAGATTTCTTCCACATGCTGCTGTCCATCATCCAGGCGGATTTTAGGAAATGAAAAAAAAAAAAAAAAGCCATCAGTTGTCATAGAAACAATAGCAATTTGAGCCACCTTTGTGCAAGTAGATAGGAGAAGCTTGCTGCTGCTGTTTGGCCACTGTCCAAGGACCCAGATTGAGAAATACTGACTGGCTTAAAAGGGAGCCCCTGATTTCTGCCAAGCAAGCAAATCTACACTGTTCAAGTCGGCTGAGGGTTAATTGAAATACAACCCCAGATGTGGAAACACTTTGAGAAAGACAGGTTACTCCGCCCCGAATTTCCCTCTCTGAGGTCTAAGGAAGCTACTGTAACTTTTGTACAGCTGGGTCATCCTGTGGGGAGCAGCAGGGAGCAGGGTGTTTAGCCCTCAGCCTGATGGGATCTGTTCTCATCAGAGGAAGTTGTAATCATCTCTAAGAGACTATAATTAAGCTGGTGATTAAGGTTCCCATTGGGAAAGGAAACATCCCGAGGGTGAGGCTGCGCTGCCAAGGATCACACTGACGGAGCTCAAGGCCACCTGGCTGTGGCTTTCCCTCAGTTGACGGCCTCTTTAAGACTGCTGCAGAGTGGCTTCCCTCATCAATCAGCAACACCCAACCTTCGTGAGTAGATTCTAAATAGCTGGCAGTCCCTGCAGGCTCACCCAACCCAGAAAGTGTCTGCCTGAGAGACGGGACAGAGCGACCTTAAATATGTCAAGTGTGTGTAAAAATGCAGGTGCTGTGGACTCATGGAGAAAAAGAAATTTCTGCTAGACCTTCTGGGACTCTCTTTACACTGTTTCTATCTGTCGGTACCGAAACTGAGAGCGTCTACCAGTTGTAGATACAGATTAGCGAGCCAGGATTGAAGACTGAGGGTTTGGTGACAAAGTCGTGGGCGGTAACGAGCTGGGCAAAGGGTCTGTCACCAGCCAGGAGGTCAAGTTGAAATGAAGGGCAGAAAAAACTGGAGAGCTGAGGAAATGACGTTGGGAATCACACAGGAACAGGAGCAGGAGGTAGCAGTGTACACATAGGCAGGGACAAGGTTTCCAAAGGCTGGAAATCTACAGAACCACAGAGCAGACAAGAGAATTAATTTGAGGCTTGATTCTGAGACCTGGTCCAAATTCAACCAGAAGCTTTCCATGAGCTCCTGCTAGGACAAGAACAAACTGCACACCAGATCAGTTGGATGAGGTTTAGCTACATGAGACAGAAAACAAAAAGAGCCCTATCAAAAGCCAAAGATTGGCACACCAGGGCTGCTATGGCAGCTTTACAGTGGTCAGGAAGCCAGGCTCCTCTAAGCTTTCCATTCTACTTCTAGCTAAGGGCCTCAGCCTCATGGCTCACAATGGCTGTTACAGCTGTCATAGCCATTGCAACCACATTCCAGACAGCAGGACAGAGGAAGAAAGGGTAAGGGTACACTCTTTCCTTTCTATGAAGGTTCTCCAGAGTACCAATCAACACTTCCATGTAGAACCCATTGGCCAGAATCTATGTATATGGCCACACCTAGCTGCAAGATATATGAAAAATGTGGGCCGGCCCGGTGGCGCACTGCTACAGTGTGCCGCTTGGGAAGCGCGGCGGCGCTCCCGCCGAGGGTTCGGATCCCACATACAGA
>NW_007729084.1:10230-12341 GCF_000696425.1 Galeopterus variegatus
AAAAAAAAAAAAGATATATGAAAAATGTGGTCTTTAGGTTGGATTCATTACTACTCTGAATAAATAACTATTACTAAGTAAAAGAGGAAAGAGATACTTACAGGCAACTAGAATTCTCTACCAGTCAAGATATTTCTTCTTGGACTTCTTCTCATGAGCCCCTGAGAGTATATCAGTCATGGTCACGCATTCTGCAGCAAGAAAGTCTTTGCACAGCTCTTTGCTGCAGGGCAAAGCATCTTCTCCATGAACTATGGAAGGTAGTGCTGGAATCATGGATCCAAAGGAAGTAAGAAGTTTTAGGAGCCCCATCTATCAGAAGAATCTCTGGAAGGCAAAGCCCCAACAACGAGTCATCACAACCCAGGGACTGAGTCAGTGTCAGAGCAAACTCTTGGCTTGAACTACTCTTGGCTCACACTAAAGCAGAGTCAAGCTTGGCTCCTGAAACAGCCAAAAAACATGAGGTCATAATCACAACTTAGTAAGCAATGGGATCCATTTGCTGAATGAATATTCACTAGCTGTAAATGCCACTCTAAGCTCTGGAGATACAAGCACTGAAAGCATCCCTTTTTCTGAAGATGCTTCCAGTGTTGAAGGTGAGGCAATTTGTAAATTACAGGTTAAAAGAGAGCATGATGGTAAGTGTATCTCATGCAATATGGTGGATTTATCTAAATCATACCAGAGGCAAAGAAGCCTTCTCCTTAGGTGAAATCCTTCTGGGCTTTAAGAGACAAAAGTAAATGTCAGGCTGGTTAAAAAACAGGAAAAGTAATCATGCAGGGGGAACAGCACATATACTAATGTTAACATAAAATCAAATATGTGCAAGGAGAATACTGGAATATCACCATTTTACAGATAAGGAAACTGAGGCCCAGAGAGAGAGGTCACACAGGTAGTATGTGATAGAGCAAGTATTTGAACGCAGACAGTCTGACTCCGGGGTATATGCTTTTAACACTACACAAAACTGCACCATACTATAGTCTGGTGAAAGGTGACTACGACCTGGAATTTGAACTTCAGTGTCAATGGGGAGTCTGTGAAGGGTTTTAAGCTGAATGGTGATAGGAACAAATCATTGTCCTAAATCTTTTCTAAAGAAAGTCTCTCTAGAGGTGTGTGAAGAAGGTCAGAAAGGGTGAGATTGGAGTAATGTGCCAACCCTAGGACAGTTGGGACCTGAAGGCACAGGGTGCCTTTCTCTTTGGGTGAAATCAGTACTAGGAAGAAGTACCAAGGGTGTCAACACCGTGAAGTCCAGTTGCACCCAACAGGGGAGACGGGCAGCTGGATCACTGCCTCAGAGGACCAAGTAGGCTGGGCCGCAATTTGTATCAGGAGAAGTCAGCAATAGGCACCCATAGAAGCTTCCAGCATTCAGAGGTAAGACTCTGGTCCCAGGATAATTAGACATGTGGCAGGTGAGAGAAGGTGATCAAAAACTTCCTGAATGTGTGTGGGTCCTGAGCAGGGGAAAGAGTCAGGAGCTCAGGCCATAAGGGGGACAAAGAGCAGGACTCAGTTACCAGAACAGGGGTATAAACAAGAAGATTCCAGGCATATACCCTATAAAGGAACAAACAGTAAGAGAAAGAATGGAGCGGACCAGCCGTGGTATCTCACTGGGATTTTGACAGGAGAAGGCATTGACAGAGACCTGCTGAGAGCTGCACAATAAAAGCCATCGGGGTCTTGAGCAAGCAGCATGATCTCCTGATTCCCCAAAAGAGGTTTTGATGCTGGGTGATTAGTGAGGGGGAAGGTTCCTGCTCATACCCAGAAAAAGTGTTGCCATGTGAGAAGCATCAAGATGCAAAAGTAGAAAGAGCACACGCTTTGGAGTTATTTACTTAGCAAATATTTCCTGAGCTCCCACTATGTGTCAGGCACCCTTCTGGGGTCACAGAGGCAAACATTGGCTCATTGGCATGAAGTGGAAGGAAAGTAGCTTAACCCTCGGTTTTGGGGAAGGAAAACAAAATGGGGATAGAGAGACATGGTTCCCTGTTGCCTAGAAAACAATGGAGCAGCTTCAAAATTTTGGGCCATTATGAGGGCCTGGCAAAAACCAAAAAACAAACAAACAAACTTGATGATAT
>NW_007729084.1:12880-20407 GCF_000696425.1 Galeopterus variegatus
CCTCCTCTCACCGGGAGCGGTGAAGCATTTTCCACTTGAATTTGTTGTTTAGAATACAGACATGAGTATCCCAGTGTAAAAACTGAGAACTGGCGACCCTTGAATATTCTTGAAATTATAACACATGTCTCTGTCACATCTATGGGCGTTCCTTTCCTGGTACAGATCACCCCTCCATCTCCCTGCTTGCTCCCACCCCCTAAAGAATAGGAAATGCTCTAAATACTTAAAAAAAAACTAATGAAGCCTCATTATTATGAGTTATTCTTTTTGGAAGATGCAATCTTTTCACTTGTGTTGGGATGAAATTTACAGAACACGATTGCGGAAAGGATTCTAAACGGCTCAAGAGTGCACACACACACACACACTCACAATGAGGCACCTGATACGCCAATTCTTTTCAGAAGTTACATATTTCTCTTTCGGGAGAGCTTAAGATAAATGCAGAAGTCCAAATCATCCTGTGCTCACCCTCTCATTCCAAGGTTTCCTGACGTGCATGGGACCGAGTGTAAAGGACGGATATGTGCCCAGGAGAGAGAAAAGGAAGTGGGGAGGTTTCATTTTCCATACGCCCATGCCCCGCCCCGGTAGCCAAGGCTGTATTAAATTCTGGCCCTCCCCAGCTCTCTCGCAGCAAAACCCCGCAGTGCAGGAACTCAGGCCGAAAACAGCTCCACAATGAGGGACTCCAGGGGAGCTGGAGTACGGGAGAAAGAGGTGGGGGCACAAATACAACACAAGAGATCAGAAGGTGGTCCGCCAGACTAAAGGTGGTGGGGTCCGGATGAGGAAGTTGGGGGGAGGGGACATTTCCAGCTCACACTTGGACGTGACCCCTGCAGAGGGCTGCGGGAGAACAATGCGGAACAGCGAGGGCCGGTGCACCCTCAGATCTAACGCCTTTGACGCGGAGAAGCTTGTCAACGATAAAACCTGACGTGTGAAAAAAATAAGAACAAAGGAAAGTCGGAAGGCTGCTATATATCAAAGGAAAGGGGCTTGAAGAAATGCTGCAAAGAAATGCTTCAGCCCTAAATGCTTTCGGAATTTGAGAGGCTGATGCAGCCGCCGCGGCTGCAGCTGCGGCTCTGAGCGCTGCCTTCTCTTTAACTGCCGCTTTGATACCACAGCCTTTTGAAGTCCTTGTTCATATATTTGTAATTTCCTTCTGCAACAGATACAACTTACTGCTGCTACTGTTTCCCCTCTAGCTGGGCTCTGCTGCCAGGCAAGGCGCAAGGCAGGTCTGTCGGCGCCCTCTCCTGCCAGCGCTGCGACGCTGCAGCAAGTAGGGCTAGGAAGGGGAAGCTTGTACTTTCCGTGTTTGGTGCAAATTTTTATCAAAGTTTACCTCATGTCTGTGCTTATCACACTTCAGCGTTCACCAGAATCGCCTGGAGGGCTCATTAAAACAAGATGTTCCGGTCCCACCCCCAGAGTTTCTGATTCACTAGCTCAGGAGCAGAGCCAAATAAGTTGCACCTCTAGCTGGTAGATAATGGAACTCCAGAACCACTGCCACTACTGGGTAAGGTAGAAAGGCATTTAACTTATTCCGTGGACCTTATCCTTAAGCAGGAAGGGCACCGACACATGAGTAAACCGAAAAGGTTGTAGGAGATGAAATATCTTTTCTCAGCTACCACTAGGTTCATGGCTGAGGCCCCTATAACAAAAGACAGATTAACAAGAGAAAAATGCACAAATTTATTTGTTATAAGTTTTACATGACACAGGAGACTTTGGAAGTGAAAACCCAAAGGAACAAGGAAATCTGTGCATTTTTATGCTTAGGTTTGATGAAGAATGGTCATGGAAAAGTGTGAAGTGGTGATTGGACAAGGGGGTGTGATCTACTGGTAATAAACTGGGGGGACTTAGCAAGGCCTGTTTGTTCAGATTCTTGGCATTTCTCTGTCTTTGGCTCCTGTCTTCCAGGTATAGGGAGGGCACCTCTTAAATGCAGATCCTATGACCTGCTTCAGGGGAAAGCCAGAACATTCTTCCTTGGTTTTAAGATCTGCTTCAAGGGACAAGGGCTAGGGGGAGGTGAGAGTGACCTTCCTGCTCTGCTGTTTTCTCATGTGCCAAAGTGCCATATTTGGGGGTAACCTGACCTGAACCCCATCAGTGCCACTCAAGGTAGTAAATGATGCCACCTGAATGAAAACTCAGGTCTCTTAACCTCCAGCCAGTGCACTTTCCATTACAGTGTGCTGAGCCTCAGCCCTGATATGATGCTGAAGTTAGTAACTTGTGTAACTGCCACCTTGGAGGGGAAGCGCACATCAGCATGGTGCTGAAGTAGGCAAACTTTCCACACAGTCACGCGGGCACTTTCTGGCTGCATTCACCCAGCAACACGCACCTATCATCTGAGTGTCTGTGGCACAAGAGCAGCACAGCAGTTAGAGCACAGTCAGCCCCCTGCGTGGCTGTACGTTTTCTCTCTGCAACCCAGGGTGTAGGAGCAGGTGTGAGAAAGCCAAATCTTTGTTGTTGCTGCTTTCAACCATTTTGTGGCTTCTCGTTGCCTTGAGTATAGGCTCTGTATTCACACCTTCTGACTTCCCCTTTCTTCTCACTTTAGGCTTTGCTACTCTAAATAATTAGTTTGCCCTCTCTCCCTATTGAACTTCGCACCTGTGTCTTCTGCCTGGCATGCCCTCTCCTTACCTGCTCAACCACAATTCTTCCCATCACCACACTTGTCTGAGGAACTCCTACTCCTGCATCAGGACTCAGCTTAGATTTTATCTTTGGACAGCCTCCCTCCACCGAGACCTAGTAGGAACCCATATGAAAGTGTTCTGTAGAGGAGAAAAGATTTCTTTCTCTACCCATTGCAAGGTTCATGATGAAGACCCCCTATAACGAAAGAGATTAACAATAGAAAAAGCATAAAATTTAAGTTTTACATGATATAGTAGGCTTCAGAAGGAGAAAAGATTTCTTTCTCTACCCATTGCAAGGTTCATGATGAAGACCCCCTATAACAAAAGAGATTAACAATAGAAAAAGCATAAAATTTAAGTTTTACATGATATAGTAGGCTTCAGAAATAAAGACCCAAAGAAACAGGGAAACCTGCATATTTTTATGGACAGTCACGCAGAAGTATGATTGGAGGACAAAAGGATATGATCTAATGGTAACAGACTTGGGGGGATCTTAGCAAGGCCTGTTTATTCAGATTCTTCTCTGTGTCTGTGTCTTCAGTGATAAGGGCATTCCTTTCCTCTGAATAAGAGGAGACTTCTCCAGAATGAGGGTCTTATGACCTATTTTAAGGGAAAATCAGCTAGGTTTATGGCCTAACTGCCAAGGTAACATATTTTGGAGTCCTGTGTCCTGAATCCAGTCAGCTCCCACAGCACCCAAGCAGACCATGAGCCTCAACACAATTGCATGCGCCCGATGGTCTCTCCCACTGGACTCCTTGAGGACAGAGACTATGTCTTTTACATCCTTGTCCCTTCAGATTTAGTACAGTGCCTAGGACATAAGGGGTCCTCAATACATAAGCCGAAAGGAATAAATGGAGAGACATGGAATGAAGAATTTCTATATCACAAATCACCATAAACTGAAAAGGAAAAAGAGTAGGTGAGACCAAAAAGCATCTGAAGACCAAGAAACATCACCATTCTCTGGGACTGCAAAATGGTGCAGCCTCTATGGAAAATGGTATGGAGGTTCCTCAAACAATTGTAGATAGATCTATCATATGACCCAGCTATCCCACTGCTGGGAATATACCCAGAGGAATGGAAATCATCAAGTCGAAGGTATACCTGTTCCCCAATGTTCATCGCAGCACGCTTTACAATAGCTAAGAGTTGGAACCAGCCCAAATGTCCATCATAAGATGAGTGGATATGGAAACTGTGGTATATCTACATAATGGAACACCACTCAGCTATAAAAAAAGAATGAAATACTGCCATTTGCAACAACATGGATGGACCTTGAGAGAATTATATTAAGTGAAATAAGTCAGGTACAGAAGGAGAAATACCACGTTCTCACTTATTGTGGGAGCTAAAAATAAATAAATAAATACACAAAAAAAACAGGAAGGGGGGGGAGAGAAGAAGAACAATTACAATTCCTTGAAGTTGATACGATAAGTGAGCAGAAAGGAGATTGTTGGGAGGGAGGGGGAGAGGGAGGAGGGAGGGAGGTTTCGGTAATTGGCAGGAAGGGGGGGGAGAGAAGAAGAACAATTACAATTCCTTGAAGTTGATATGATAAGTGAACAGAAAGGAGATTGTTGGGAGGGAGGGGGAGAGGGAGGAGGGAGGGAGGTTTCGGTAATTGGCCACAATAATCAACAACACTGTATATTGACAAAATAAAATAAAACTTAAAAAAGTAAAAAAATAAAACATACTATTTCAGGAAAAAAAAGAAAGAAAGGAAGAAAGAAACATCACCATTCTCAGCCCCCCAGCTAGGCTAGAAAAGCCACCCTTCTAGGAAGAGATAGCCACAGGCATGTTATGCTGAATCCTGGAAATCCCAGAACAAATCATAAACTCTCAAGTCATAGTTAGGACGGACCTTAGTGATTTCATAGAGACACAGAAGGTGGTATGAATTGTCCCTGGTCCCAAATTTTTTAGCAAAACAATAGCAAAAAATACTCCTATCTTCAAACTCAATATCTGATGATATTTTCACCACACATAAGCTGTAGGAGCCAAGGAAAGGCTTCCCCTTAGACCCCCTGAAGGTTCTCTGAAAAATCAACTGATAAACAGAGATTTATATGAAAAAAAGCCATAACGAATTTCATTATTTTAATGTGCTTGGGAGGGGCATTGGACAGGAAAATCACAAGAGAGTACTTTCCCAATTTTCCAGTGGAGTGCAGAGCTTATATACCCATCTTCAGAGGAAAAGGGAAAATGGGAGGGTATGAGTAAACGATTTTTAGGGAAACTCGATGGGCCTTGAGAATACACTGTGGTCTGGGACAAAGTCTCTCTGGCCTGCAGAGCAGACAATGACTGGTATGATTCTCTTTAAAGTGCTGAATGGGATGAAATAAGACAATGATCTGTGACAAAAGTCTGTCCAAGTGAGTTCACAGGCTTCAGTCTTTCTTCTTGTGATGTGAGATAAGTTAATGAAAAATCAAGGACAGGACCAGAGGTATTGTCTTCTTCTTTGGCAGGTCCAGACTTGGGGTAGGTAAAGGAATAGCTTCCTTCTGTGCTTTGGAGAGTGACAGAGGAATGGAGGGGAGGGTGGGGCGTGCAGGGAGGCAAGGCCAGAGAGGCCTTGAGGCTGTTTCTTTATTCGAGCATGTCAAAGCACCATATCTTGGGGTAACACCTTTCTGCACCCCAACAAAGCTCAACAATGAAAAGATGGGCTGAAAATAGCAAAAGGGCCTTCTCACAACAATGCCCGCTGTGGCAGGTGTGGAGGTGTGCTGCTCACATCTCCCTTCGAAAAATAACTAGCTGGCAGCTGTTAGAAACATCAGGTTTCATCTAGGCTCTCAAGTCCTGGCTACACTCATCCTCGGGGGCCCCCAGCCTCAGCACAGCAGGTAGATTAGAAATTGGTCACTTCTGCCCAATATGGGACCGCTCTAACGAGCAACCTTTATCTGAGAACTCCCAACTGAGTTGGCTGAGACAGTCAGATCTGTACAGCAGTCTGAGGCTTTCCCTGCACAATCCTACTTCTCCCTGTCTTTCATAGGCTTCACCCTTCATTAAAACTCTTGTACTCCTAACTCCACCTCAGTATCTACCTCATCTAAGATCTAATTGACACATCACACAAAGCCCCGGAGTTTCTCCAGAGGCAACAGTGGGACCCACAGGGGAAGAGGGTTTCTGTTGCCGACGGTGAGTGCCAAACCCAGAGGTCCAATCAGTGATCTCTCATAAGAACACAAAGCAGGCACTGCAGCTAACAGGAACTGTTGAGAGCATCTTCCATGCCATTCAGGATCAGGTATCCTTTAAAAAAAAAAAAAAACTTAAGCATGTGGAGCTATATATAATGTGATCGTGCTTTCCTACCATGAAGGAATTTCTGAGACTCTTTCTATGTGAGGGGAATTTGGATAAAGAAGGGGTTCCAAAATGGGAGATCCCTAACATTTTATTTTTAAAGGCAAGCCCCCTTAGTTCCAAACTTCATGCTACAAACCAGCCATACAAGATCATATCTTTGACACCCAATGAACATTGCTAGTGTATAAAGTACAAAACATCAGACCTCCATCTCACAAGTACATCCTTTCACCTGCATATCCTGTTCTAACCCATTGCCAGTATCAGATTGCTTTCCCTTCTGATGAACCATCCTCGAAATTGCTAGGAGAAGTAAAAATTGTCTACTCTTCAATTCAAATGTTCTGAAATCTACTGACAAATTTTCAAATTTTCTGACATCCTAGAACCTATTGGTTAAAAAGCCGTAGGTGAGATAGGCAGAAAGGAAATAAAAGGAGGCTTATCTTGGAAGATCTCTCCCAAATACTTCTTTAGCCTAGTTCACCAGAAAGCCACCTTGGATGCCTGTGACACATGAGAGATGTCAAACGCACCTCAAATATATTTTTTCACAGCTCCAACCTCACAGGCTTAAATCCCTTCAAGGTTCTGAAGACAGAGAAAGAGCGGTTCACCTCCAGTTGAGAACATGGGTAAATAGCGTAGTTTATCTCACTGAAAGGGGCTGCCCTTTGGGTGTTAACTAAAAAATCACCCCCACGAACCAGCCACACTTCATACTTTATAAATTTTCCTAGCCCACCATTCATTATTAAAAATTAATTTTTAATCCAATTTCTTTAACCAGGCCTAATTCCAGATGCATACCTATCTTTAAATGTGTCCCAACCAGCCCTTACACTATTCCTAGCATTTCCAAAAGAGCAACCAAAGTGTACTTTAAATACTGCCTTCCACCACGATCACCATTTGTCCCATCTGGCTCTCAAAGACACATTTCTTGGTCAGAGTAGACCTAGAAACATACACTGTACTAGATACTGACTATTTTAGCCCTTACTGTCAAAGACAGTTTATAATTAGGTCTATTATCTTTGCCTCCAGGATTTTATAGAATCCTGGAAATCAGAGGGCAGCTAATGGGCCACTTGGTTCATCTACCGCCTTTAATCAGGGCCGTGCTTAAACCTTCTGACAGAGGACAATCAATGTTTAAAAATAATTTTCAATGGGCCGGCCTGGTGGCGCACTGGAGAGTGCGCCGCTTGGGAGCACGGCGGCGCCCCCGCCGAGGGTTCGGATCCCATGTAGAGACCAGTTCCCACTCTCTGGCTGAGCACGGGGCGGGCGCAACACCGAGGGTTGCGATCCCGTTGCCAGTCCCCAGTACAGGCGCGACACTGAGGGTTGCGATCCCGTTACCGGTCAGTAAAAAAAAAGACAAAAAAGGAAATAAATAAATAAATAATAAATAATAATAATTTTCAAGATACTGAATGAATAAAAGAGGTCATTTCATTTATTATATAGTGAGTAATGGGCA
>NW_007729084.1:21006-33625 GCF_000696425.1 Galeopterus variegatus
AGACAAAAAAAGGGAAATAAAAAAATAAAAAATAAATAATAATAACTTTCAAGATACTGAATGAATAAAAGAGGTCATTTCATTTATTATATAGTGAGTAATGGGCATTTGTGCACATAAGTGACATTGCCATTGGCTGTGCTGCCTGTAGAGGTCCAGGCTGCACAGAAGTGCTACACATAGTGCAATCTCATCTGTGACACATTATCAGGAGATAAGTACATAACGGGGCAGAAATCATAGAGCATTTCCTAGTTTGATAAATGAATCAAATTGACTTTCCAAAGTCCTCTGGGAACATGTGTAAAAACCGGGGGAAAGGAACATCCTCTGAGCAACTATGACCAACTCCTGGGGTATTTCCTGGAAATTCACAGCCTGCAAGGCCAATCATTGAATCAAGTGTGCATGTCATGCCATCGTCCCAAAATTGGATGCTCATTTCCAGGAAATCTGTCGAGCTTGAATCACTGTCACTATCTAAGCATAAAACAAGAGAGCATTAGGATTTCTTCTGAATGAAACCTTTTTGCCTAGTTTTAGAGAGTTTTTTGCTAGGCATCAGCCTGGAATAAGTCTTCCAGTCTTCAGGATTCTTTTCAAAAGAGGATAATGATTTGTTATGAACAACACTGAAAAAAAAAAAAATAGAATCTCAGGAGTGCTCTGGCGGCAATTGTTAAAACTGAACTGGAATCCCAAGTCGATCATTTACTACATGTTCATCTATGTGAATGTTATTTAATCTCTTGAAGACTCAGTATTCTCATCTGTAAAATGAAGGTAATAGTATCTGCCTTACCGGTACTTGAGAGGATTGAGTGAAATTCACACAGTGGTGGGATAAAGAGCTGCTCTTTGGCACCAGACTCCCTGTGTTCAGAATGTCATCCTGACAGCTGTGTGACTTGGGACAAGTTAATTACCTTCTCTTTGCCTCAATTTCCTCAGAATAATAATGTCTACTTATGGTGGTGTTATGAGAATGACATGAGTCAACACAGGTAAACCCCTGAGAGCAGTGCCTGGTACATATTAAGAGCTGCAAAAATATTCGCTATTATAATTATTGTACATGTAGAACCAAGACGAGGCCTGCACTGCACAGTCCAGACGCCCAGTAAACACAGGTTCCCTCTTTCCACTATTCTTTCGGCAGACTCTGAGGAAAATGTTAGATAACACTACTTAGTACCTATTATTTGCCGGTCCCTCTCATAAATCAGGATTACAGCAAAGAATTTTCCATTTATCTTCATGGGCTCAGACCTCTTTACCTCATTTCCCAATGGAAACATTTCAGGCATGGCTGGTACCAAGCACAGTGACAGTGACCTCTATAGCCCTCCCGACAAAAAAAAAAATGTTTATATATATGTACATACATCCTTTCAACTCACCTGGCCCCAACCAAAACCGTACCCCAACCACCTCGCTTGACCCACCTACCTGATTCAAATTCCCATGATTCCATAATCCAGCAAGTATTTGCCTAACACCTGCCATATATAAAGCAATCAGAGGAACACAAAGAAAAGGCCTTGGAGCCTGCCTCAAGGACCTGGTGACTAGTAGGGAAGAGGAGAAACGAAACACAGAGAGTGACAGCAGCCGTGAGAGCTAAGCGCTAAGGGAGAAACGTGATTCCGTAAGCAAGTCAGAAAAGACTCCAGGAAGTGGAATTTGGGCTTCATCTTAATGGATGTGCAGAATTTCAAACGGCAGTGATGAGAACAGGGAATTCTAAACAGAATGAAGGCTGGGAACGGAGGTTTAGCGCTAGAAAAGATGGAGCACATACCAGGAAAGCTGTGTCATCTCCTCAGGTGGGAGCTTAGGATAAATGGAAAGTGAGAGCTGGAGATAAAATCTGAGAGATATTTAGGGCAGAGTTGGAAGAGCATCAGGATTATGTACAAAGTGGGGAGCTGGTGAAAGTTGTTGGAAGGTAGGAAAGTGGCTTGGTTCTCGGATGGTAAATCCAACAGTTTGTGGAGGCTGAATTTGACAGAAAGGAAACAAGAGTTAGGAGACTCTCACAACAATATAGGTGAATGTTGCGAAAATAGAATAATTTAATCAGGCCCCCTCGCCTAAAGGCAGGTTGGGGGTGGTGCTGCGCATTCTTCCTGAATAAGTTGTGTGTGGGTGGAGTTAGTGCACATGAGCAGTGCTGCCACTTTGGCTGGCATTCTGCCCCGGGTGGCCACCACCACGAGTGGCCATGCTTTCCAACCTATGGCTTCCAAGGACCTGTTTGCCAGCTACCTAGCTCATAGACCTGCATGTGAGGGGTCTGGTGACCCAGCCTGGCATATGAAGCATTTGTGACCCAGTCTGGACAACGGGCTTGAGGGGTCTGTGAGCTCCAGACCCAGCCCAAGTTCAACAATTGTCCCAGTCGGTGAGGGATTATGGGCAGGTAAAAGAGCCCAACAACTGGTGTGGTCGTGTAGTTTTACAATTGGCGTCACAAACAGGATTAAGAGCTCTACAATTGGTGATTTCAGTAGGATTCTTACAAGAGCCAGAGCTTGACAGTGAAAAATTAGGCTATTGGTGGGAGTGGATGGGAGAATGCAAAAGGCATGGGATTTAGTGTCCACGGACCTCAACCAATGATTGCATTTGGAGGTAAAAAGAAAAAGAAATCAAAGACGAGCCTCACATCTTACACCTAGCTGCCTGATGGTACAATGGAACAATGTGCTCTGAAGAAATAGGGAAAAAGAAGATTCTGATTCTGGCGAGAAATGATGACTTGGGTTTATCCCGCCGAAAGAGCTAGTACTGCCCTTTCTGGGCAGCTGTTTATAAAACTGCAAGCAGTGAGAATTAATTTCTCAGCTCTTTATTTACTGGTGGTAGGGGGAGTCCCTGTGAAAATCAAGGGGCCTGGGGGACACTTCAGTAGAGAGGAAAAGATGACAAAAGCAGAAGCAGGGATGGGAATAAATCTTCTTTTCCTTCGTCAGGGTTGTCTGACAAGCTTGTCCCTTGCTCACAAGAGAGAAAGAAATGGATGACAGGAGCAACCTCCCCCATTAGAATGTAAGTTCCATGAGGGTAGGGATTTTTTTTTTTTCTTTTTTGTCACTGATGTATCTCTAACACCTGGAATAGACCCTGGAAACAGTGAGAGGTTAATAAATGTTGAATGAATGACTGATCCCTGTTTCTAGGCATATGAAGAAATAAGGAACACAGGTGCCCTGATTTGGGATCCCCTCCTATCCCAGTCATCTGCCCTGTTCATTCTTTTTCATTCTGTCCCCCAAACACATAGAAATAATTCTCAAAAAGCCCTGCTTTGTGTTCTCACACTCTTGCAAAGCTATCAGGAATTGACAATTGCAGGTAGAGATAACCAAGGAAATGGCAGCTCTCTGATGAGCATTTATGATGCCAAGCAAATCTGGTCCTGCACTGGTGAAGGAGGCTGGATTTGGAATTATGCAACTATTTAACTTCTTTTCTTAATTTTATTTTCTATTTATAGGCTCAATGAATTATTTGCATCCATGTCCTTCCAAACTATGATTGGTAGAAATTTACCATTTGGAGACTGGAGTCAGGATAATGTGAGCCTCTTTGAGGCTCAGGACTTAGGTCTGAGCCCAGGACTTAGGTCTGTACCTCACATATGGCATTGAACAAATATTTGTGGATGAATATGCTAAGAAACGAATAATCCAATGTATTTCTTTATAATCTTTATATTTATGGATCATACTTGTTCTCTTTGGACTTGAACCCTCTCTACTATCTCTGTTCAATTTCTCAGGTCCTCTTAACACATACTAAGTTACCATATCACTCAGGTCATCTTAACACATACTAAGTAACCACATCATCATGTATCTCTTAGGCTCTTTCCCTGTGGCATAGCACCCTATGAAAGGACACCTTACAACCAGTTTTGGAAAACTTGAGGAGTGGATTCTTCTGTAGACTCTCATAAAACATTGCAAAGTTCTGGAGTTGGTGTGAGAGAAAGGACGTTAAGGTAAAATATTTTGGGCGGGGCTAAAGATTGGGAAGTAAAGGCATGTTATTCAAAAGAGTAGTTGATGAGTCAGGCTGGTTCTGACATCAGAAAACTTTAACATCAGGCCCACCCATCCGGACTCATTAAGTTATGTTGTGTCTTATCTTCCTTTTCTGCTTCCTGAGACTTAATCATGGTTTCCTCAGTTAGTATCATCAGCTGCCTGAGACTTTATAAGATAAAAGGATGTTTTCTTTTTGGAAGTTGCTACTCAAGCTGAAATTGACTTCCAAACCTACAGCTTTAAACTAGGGAATACTTGACATGAGCAACTCATCCCACTCTTTTCAAATTATACACTGGGGTCATTTATTATGTGCCTACTGCATGCAAGGTGCAATAGGAATACAGATATAGAGATAAATAAGACCGTCCCTGCCCTGAGGAAAACCACAATTTCTGTGTATAGAAAGTCACCCAACCAACTCCTGTATAACAAATCAGACAAGTGCTGACATGGAGTCTCTAAGGGCTTTTGAGCAGTAAGTATCATGATCATTCAGGCTTAGCCTTTGTCGATGTGTTTTTCTTCATCTCTGTCATGACTAACTTCATCTCTTCCAGAGAAGTACAGGAGAGAGGAGAAATTCATTTGTTCATTTTACACATATTTACTCTTGAATCCCTTCTGAGGAATTATATAGGCACCCACTTCTAGTTAAATGGTAAAGGAAACTACTCATAGCTGACAGCAACACATCAGAGCTAGAGCTGAAGGAGGGAAAGGTAGTCAAGTTCAGAGGAAAAAAGTTAACTGGGTGAGGAAAGCAAGAAGAAACAAGGATAAAGAGGGAGGGGAAGAAGTGAGGAAAGATAGAATCTAGGAGAGAGAGAAACAAAAGCATCTAATTGAGAGGCATGAAAACACCAAGACATATCAAGCTGCACGTGACAGGGGCCATGTCTTTCTCCCCAGGACTTAGGTCTGTACCTCACATATGGCATTGGACAAATATTTGTGGATGAATATGCTAAGAAATGAATAATCTGGTGCATTTCTTTATAATCTTTATATTTATGGATCATACTTGTTCTCTTTGGACTTGAACCCTCTCTACTATCTCTGTTCAATTTCTCAGGTCATCTTAACACATACTAAGTAACCACATCATCATGTATCACTTAGGCTCTTTCCCTGTGGCAAATAACCTACATCTGAGTTTACCTGCAGTGTTTGACATTAATACTGTAAATATGCAAAGGAAAGTAAGAAAGTATCTCAATGCTGCCAAACAAGACTCCATGGGGAACCCAAAAATAAGAAATAGAGGTTCCTCTTTGGTTTGGAATTCAAAAGCAATCTAGGTGGCCGCTCATCACATCTCTCCCTCCGAAGCAGGCAGCTCTGCTTCTCCCTCTGGTTATTCTGCCCTTTTCAGGAACAAGCCTCTCCCTCTCTCTCTCCCTTTTCCTTTCCTCTGCTGCTCCTACTCCATCTGCTTCTACCATCTATCTAGCATCTAATTTCCTCATGGGAGAGAACATTGGATGGGTTAGTAAGTACCCAATGAGGGCTGCTCCCACTGGACAGAGTTCCTGTACCCGTGGGGACAGGTGACCCACACGATCCTGGTGGCTGGGGTGTCCACCCATGCTCCATTCCTTCCCCGGCAACGTATGTGAGGGGAACTGTTTTGCTCACAGAGGCTGCCTAAAGGGCTCAGAAGGTGGCAAGCACTTAGGATTTCATGGACTTTCACCATGTTTACATGAATATAAGACAAATAAATGTTCACAGAACTACGCAGCTCTGTGAGCAAAACATTGACATCATATGTCCACATCTAAAGTCCTGAAATTCCAATTTACCACCACCCACACACAGCAAACCTGCTCACCCCCCAGTCTTCCCCATCTCAGGCAAAGACAATTCCATCCTTCCAGTCCATAAAACTGGATCCATCCTGATTCCTCTTTTTCTCTTACATACCACATCTGATCTGACAGAAAATCCTATTGACTTCCAGAAACGTGACCTCGCACAGTCTCCCCTACTGTCACCGTGGTCCAAACCACCATCACCTGCAGCCTGGATTTATTGCAGTAGCTCCTAACTGGTCTCCATGCATCTACTCTTGTGTCCCCCCCTCACCCCTCCACCAGTCTATTCTCAATAGCAGCAAAAACTGTCCGATTAAATGTTGGTCAGAACATGTCATCTGTCCATTCAAAGCTCTCCAGTATGTCCCCATGTCTCTCAGAATAAATCCGAAGTTCTTATAACAGCCTGCAAAACCTGACGTGACCTGGTCCTTCCTACCCCTGTCTCACCCTCTCACTCTGTGCCAGCCACACTGGCCCCTTGGATTTTTCTGGAATATACCAAACATGCTCTGATCTCCAGCCTTGGCACTGACTTTTTCCTCATTCTGGAATGTTTTTCCCCCAGAAATCCACAGGGCTAACTCCCTGGGTTCCTTCAAGTCTGTGCTCATATGTCGTCTTCTCAGTGATGCTCAACAAACCACCCCACTTAAATCACCCCAGCATTCCCAATCCCCACACCTGCCCTATGTGGTATTTTATGATATACTATATAATTTATTTATTTGCTATCTTTTGAGAGTGTGTGTGTGTTTAACTTTTTGGTTTTGAAGTTTTGTTTTGTTTTTGTTTTTGATCTCTCTGCTCCTGGTAGGATGAACACCCCATGAGAAAACCTAGACCAGTCTCTGCAACTTGTGGATACTCAATAAATATCTGGTGGTGAATGCCTGATTTACAGGACAACCGAAGCAGTACCCTGAGCTTATTAATTTAGAAGAGATCAAATATTGTGAAAATTGAAAATGTGGTTTGTGGTTTGGTGTGATGAGTTGAAAAAAAATATATTAGCAAAGTGCACTCTCCCTTTTTTCCACTATTTTACCTTCTAATGACTAATCTGCTGTGATGGTGATTTACACACAGACACTGGTGTGCTATTTCCCCCAAGCAGGTGCAAGCCAGTGAGTCAGTCCTCCAGCCTATAAACAGATCACTATGGGCCAGGTGGGATGAAAAGATATGGTGTCATTCTCAAGGAATTTACATGTAGCATGCATGATTTATTCCACTATACTCAGGTGTAAGAAATGTGACGTGGTTGTTTATTTTTCTTCTGTCTCTAAATCAGATTAAATCTGCTCTACTCCCTCTGACCCAAGCTCAGGCCAAGATCTTCTGCTGTGGGTCCCACCCAAGGCCACCACTCCAAGTGTTCATCCAACCTGGCTTCTGTATGTCCCCAACAGTGGTCCTGTTAACTTCTGAGTTGCTGTGAGGGAGTATGGCGCAGGTCCATGACACTCTCAGAATTTTCTACCACCAACCACTCTTCCATCCACGGGGTCACTCTTTTTTTCAGTAAGGGAAACCTCTAGTCCCTCCCTCTCAAAGATCCTGAACCCCAAAAGATTTATTACTTCAGCATGAAAGGCCTCAGTGGTGGGAGGGGGGTGGCTTCATAGGACACAAGGAATCAGACCTTAATTCACATGAAATAGCTTCAGAGGGATTACAATAAAAGAAACTGTATAATAAAGCTTCTAAACTGACTGTATAAATTCTCAGACAATATAAAAGTAAGGATTGACTCACTAGGCTAGAATTTATCAGAGGAGTGTTCCTGGAAGAAGTGGATTTTGAAACAAGCCTGGAACTGGTGGAGAGAGATAGAAACTTTCCAATAAACTTTCTCCTTGGTATACCCTAGGGGAAAGAGAGGGAGGGCACCATGTCAGGAAATAGTGAGTCATATATTGGGGGAAAAAGTTAGATGATTCTGATGTGGGAAACCACAGTCATTAGGGGGATTCTTCACCATGGCAGAAAGGCAAATCTATGGTATGGCAGAATAGCCTGGAAACTGGAGCACAGCAAGCATGACTCAAGACCAGTTTAGATTCTGGGAAGAGAAATAGGGGAATGAAAATGCTCTCATAAAGCGTCAGTAAAAGAAGACCCACAAAAAAAGGAAAAGCAACCAAATACCACAGTGAAAAATCCCAAGCGAGGCATTGGGTACTCCATTCCCATCGAAGCATAAAGTTTCACCCATATTGCTTTCCCAGAGGTATTTCAATCACTGGTTTCGTCAAACCCAATTTCTCCTTTCGGTAGTAAAATTTGAAGCCACAGAGACTCACTGAGGCTGTCTGTCCCAGTTTACTGAGATGGTGCTAGAGTTTGTAGCAATTCTCTCTACCTCAGGAGTTAAAACCCATTTTGAAAACTCAGGGCATTAACATCATAGAGGGTGCGCTCTAATAACAGGAAGGGCTTTTAACAAACAAAAGAAACACTGTCCACTTCAAAGTATTTTACTAGGAGGTGACAGACTTAGTTCCAGATGCTGGTGCTCAGGCACACATCTTTTTTTTTTCTTTACTCCTAAAATCCATCGAAACTCTATCTTTGAGGTGGATGAGTGTGTGAAATAGCTAAAAGTCCTTCGGTTCTAGGTCTGGAGATTAAGACATGTGATCAGACAGGGCATAATGCCATTTTTTAAATAATAAGATAAATAGATTGATTTTTCTCGTGTGGTTCCTTATGGAGGCTCATTACAGAGAGCTATTGATCTCTTACTCTGTCGTGTGCAACAGGGGGGATGATGGTTTCCATGGTCCCTGCCATCACGAGGCTTACATTCAAGGGCAGTACTTACTCAAGCACACGTGTTTAATATCAGCAAAGTGAAATACCGTGACATCTGAGAAGAGAGTAAGCCATTATTTTGACATGAGGAATAAGGAGAGCCTTCTTACCAAACATATCATTTTAGCTGGCTATTAGAAGATAAGTAGAATTTTAATGAGCAAAGAAAGGCATGAAAAGAACATTCCAAACAAGTAAGAATATCAAAGTCAGAGAGATGTGAAAGTGCAGGGTAAATTCAAGAAATAGTAAATAGTTCTGTGGTTGGAGCAATGGGAGATGGTGGTGGAAGATGAAACCAGATCATGTCTCAGTGTCAGACTCAGGATTGCAGGTCCAGAGAAGCACGTCCAGCCATATTTTGAACAATGACAGCCTTGTTAGAATAAGTGGGTAGCTTCCTGGGATGACTACTTTGAGAGACAACATTCACTGGGATGCTTAAGCTCTAGGATCACTTAAAACCAAATCAGTTCCCATTACTTGATCAGCACAGCTGTACTATCATGTCTCAATAGAGAAAACATTAGCACCAATTAGGTAAGAAATCAGGCTTCAGAGCACAAAATGAGTCATCAGCAGACCCACAGAGAAAGATGAAACTCAGTTTTGCTGGGCACTCTGTCAAACGAGGCTACAAAGTATGAAGATAAACTCTTCCAGGAAGTCCCCTTGGGAAAATCTAGTTTACGCTCAGGGGGACTGAAGAAGTTTCTCATGAGGTCAGGAATTGCAGGGGATGGAGAGGGCAGGAATGAGGGTGCACGGACTGAATTTGGAAAGAGCCCAACACAGTGAAGTGCTGAGGGGCAAGGCAGAGAAGTCAAGACAGAAGCGCAGTTCATTCTCCAGCTCCAAGATAGGATGGAGATGATGAGAGTATTAGAGGAAGACTACAGTCTGCTCAGCCTCCAGGTGCCCTAGATACACACTAAGTGCTCAAGATAGAGAGTCCAGGGCAGCGCAATTAATTCCGAGTGCCACCCCCTGGTGGTCCAAATCTACCAATATAATTCCCTCTCCTAGTACGAATTGTCCCCACAACAGCGGCTCTCAAACTTTAGGGCGCACCAGAATGATCTGGATGCCTGTCAAAACGGATTGCTCAGTCCCACCCCCAGAGTTTCTGATTCAGTAGGTCTGGGATGTGCTGAGAATACTATTTTCTGAGGACTTCACAGGTGGTGCTGACGCTGCTGGTCTGAGAACCACTAACCTAGAACTTGTGGACCACAATACTCAGGTGACATCTTTAGTAGCTGGATCTGAGAGGAACTGGAAAGGGTAAGAGTAGAGAGTTACCAGCTCAGACTACCTCAGGATACTGATAAGCAACAAAACAAGCAACAGCCCAAAACAGAAAGCGATAATGCAAGTTTAATAATGGAAGCCTTGTTTAAAGGAAGGAGATTGAGAAGGAATCTGGTCATTTGCCCAGAGACAGCCACCCACTGGAGGAGGAAGGAACTGCATCACTAGCTAGTCAGAACCTACAGCTCTGTTGTCATTTGGCTGCCTCTAGAGTCATCTTGGGAGCTTTGCAAAAATACCAGGCCCTGGACACCCTCCCCCCACCCGCAGCAAATTAAATCAGAATCCCTGCAGATGGGGTCCTGACTGTGAGAGTTTCTGAAAACTCCCGGGTTTTCAAGCACATAATCATGGTGGAGATCCACCAGTCTAAGTTAGAAGAAGAAAAAAAAAAAAAAAACTAATAGAGTATCTATGGAATGAGGAGTCCATCTCCAGTTAACTTAAAACTAAAGGTTTCTGAAATGGTTGGTCCTCACTGGTTCTTCCCAGTCCTTCAAATTCATCTACGGCTGCAGATACACCCACCCCTGCACCTGAGCAGTTTCATCACTGTGCACCCCACTGACCCCACGCTTCACTAACTGTGGATGACAATCGTGGATTATGGTTAACAGCGGCCAAACAAGCCTCACAATGGAAAACATCGAATGAGGCCTTCTTCTCCTGGGGCTCACTTCTGCCATCTCTCAGAGGCGACTCCAAGAGTAAGTTCAAGTGGGGGATTTTGCTTCTCCTGGGGCTCACTTCTGCCATCTCTCAGAGGCGACTCCAAGAGTAAGTTCAAGTGGGTTTTTTTGCTTCTCCTGGGGCTCACTTCTGCCATCTCTCAGAGGCGACTCCAAGAGTAAGTTCAAGTGGGGGATTTTGTGTGTGTGTGTGTGTGTGTGTGTATTTTTTTAATTTTTATTATTTATTATTAGCAAATTCATTATCGTAAGTCGTGATTTTTCTTTATGCCCTTTACCTGACCTATCACTCTTCAGACCTTCTCCCTCCCTCTCCCTCACCTCTAGTATCCTTAGGTTTGTTCTGTCCTTCTGAAAGTTCAATGCATTTTTGCAGTTCATCCTCTCTTTTTTTCTTTCTTTTTACTTTTCCTTCCTTCCTTCCTTCTTTCTTAACCTCCAGTTATGAGTGAGAACATGCAGTATTTCTCTTTCTTTGTCTGGCTTATTTCACTTAACATAATTTTCTCCAGATTCATCCATGTTGTAGCAAATGGCAGAATTTCATTCTTTCTTATGGCAGAGTAGTATTCCACTGTGTATATATACCACATTTTCCTTACCCAGTTGTACATCAGTGGACACTTGGGTTAGTTCCATATCTTGGCTATTGTCAATAGAGCTGTGATGAACATGGGAGTGCAGGTATCCCTTCAACATGATGATTTCCATTCCTTTTGATATATACCCAGCAGTGGGATTGCTGGATGCTATGGTAGTTCTATCTGTAGTTGTTTGAGGAACCTCCATACTGTTTTCTATAATGGCTGTGCTAATTTACAGTCCCACCAACAGTGTAGAAGGATTCCCCTTTCCCCACATCCTTACCAGCATTTCTTATTCTCGGTCTTTTTCACAATGGCCAGTCTGACTGGGGTGAGATGATACTTCAATGTAGTTTTGATTTGCATTTCTCTGATGACTAGTGATGCTCAGCATTTTTTCATGTACCTGTTGGCCGTTTGTATGACTTTCTTTGAAAAATGTTTATTCATCTCCTTTGCCCATTTTTTTAAATTAGATTATTTGGTTTTTTACTGTATAGTTGTTTGACTTCTTTATATATTCTGGATATTAATCCCTTGTTGGATGTATAGTTTGAAAATATTTTTTCCCATTGCGTAGCTTGTCTTTCCACTCTATTGATTGTTTTCTTTGCTGTGCAGAAGCTTTTTAGTTTGATATAATCCCATTTGTTTATTTTTTCTTTTGTTGCTTGTGCTTTCAGAGTCTTATTCGTAAAGTCTTTGCCCAGTCCTATTTCCTGAAGTGTTTCCCCTGTTTTCCTTTAGTAATTTTATGGTTTAGGGTCTTATATTTAAGTCTTTAATCCATTTGAGTTGATTTTGGTATATTGTAAGAGGAAGAGGTCCAGTTTCATTCTTCTACACATGGATATCTGGTTTTCCCAGCACCGTTTCTTGTAGGGGCAGTCTTTCCTCCCATGTGTGTTCTTGTTGCCTTTGTCAAAGATCAGTTGGCTATAAGTATGTGAGTTGATTCCTGGGTTTTCCATTCTGTGCCATTGATCAGAGTGTCTGTTTTTATGCCAGTATCATGCTGTTTTGGTTACAATAGCTGTGTAATATAATTTGAAGTTGGGTAGTGTATTAGTCTATTTTGTGTTGCTATAACAGAATACCTGAAACTGGGTAATTTATAAAGGAAAGAGGTTTATTTGGCTCACGATTCTGGGACAGCTGCATCTGGCACAAGCCTCAGGCTGCTTCTACTCATGGCAGAAAGTGGCAGGCAGCCAGCAGGTACAAGCAGATCACATGGCAAGAGGAAGCAAGAGAGAGGAAGCAAGAGAGAGAGAAGGTGCCAGGGTCTTTTTAAGCAACGAGCTCTCACAGGAACTAATAGAGGGAGAACTCACTCATTAATCTCCCCA
>NW_007729084.1:33917-37131 GCF_000696425.1 Galeopterus variegatus
AATGTCTTTTGTTAGGGCAGGCTATCTCCAGTTTGCCAAACTCTCATCACTCTGTAATGCCTTGTTCTAGGTGCCACGCAGGTGCATGGCCACTGAAAGCATTTGAGATTAGGATCTCTGCTAAAAACAACCTCCTCTTAAATACACAATGGCTTCACATTGCAATCTAATTGGTCTAGTCAACTTTCTTGGGCTTTTCCTTCTCCATTTATCTTTCCCATGTTATTCCTCTATCTACAGTGTTCTCCCCCATGGGGGGTTTTTTTTTTTTTTTTTAATGCAATTCTCATTTTTTGTTTGTTTTGGCAGCTGGCTGATACACGGATCAAACTCTGGACCTTGGGGTTATCAGCACCACACTCTAACCAACCTAGCTACCCGGCCAGCGCCCTTCTCATTCTTGTATTCCCAGACCAAGTGTCACCTCCTCCTTGCTCAATGACACCATTCTGAAGTGCACTGTTTCTCTCCTCTAAACTCCCATGGCACACGGAGCCTCTACTGCTTAGTTGGTGCTTATTTTCTGCTCTAATTGTTAGCTATCTTTCAAGTCCCAGCGCTTTATAAGTTCTCTGAGGAAAGCAAAGAACTCTGTTAGTCCTTCGTGTGTGTGTAATGGTGTCTACTGCATTGTCCTAACCCATGCTTATATTTCTTTCAACTCAAAAACTATGTCAGCACCTCCTTAATAGGTACTAATGGGAGGCAGGATGGTTTAGAAAAAGTCTTTTATAGAATAGCACTAAAGTGTATGAAAAATTAAAAATAAGCTAACAACTCCATTGTCTGCTAGAAGTGCTAAAGAGATATCTTATGGGATTCAGTATAAGCCCTAGAGGCAGATAGCCTGGGCACATATCATCACCCACCCCTAACAAGCTGAGTGACCTTGAGTATGTCAATTTACCTGATGATAGTAAGATAATAATAGCATCCAATTCGGATGCCTTTTTGCTGGTTTGTTCATTCGTCTTGTGTGTTTGTTTGTTTGCAATAAGAGCATTTAACATGAGATCTACCCTCTTGACAAAGTGCACAATACAGTATTGCTAATTTTAAGCACAAAGCTGTACGGCAACTCTCTAGAACTCACTCAACCTGCATAACTGAAACTTTATATCTGTTGAACAGGAGGCTTATTTTTAAAAAAAAAAAAACCATTCTACTTTGAAATAACTTAAGACTTACAGTAAAGTTGCAAAAATTGTACAGTTTCTATATATACTTCACCCAGCTCCCCTTATTGTTAATATCTTACATAAACATAGTACAATTATCAAATTGTTCAAGAAAATGACATTGATACAATAGTATTAACTAAATCTACAGACCTTGTTTCAACAATTTCACCAGTTTTCTCACTGATCTCTTTTTTCTGGTACAGGATCCAATTCAGGACCCTATATTACAATAATGAGCAATAATGTCCTTTTTTGGCACTGACTGGTGCGGGGATCCGAATCCATGACCTAGGTGTTACAATACCATGCTCTGGCCAACTGAACTAATCGCCCAGCCCAATAATGTCTTCTTCGTCATCTTTAATTTGTGATACTTTTGGAAACTCCAGGCCAGTTATTTTCAAAATGTCCCCCACGTTTTCTCAGGACTATCTTGGGGTTAGGTATTTTTGGCAAGAGGAGCACAGATGTGATGTTGTGCCCTTCTCAAGGCATCACATCTGGGGTACATGATGTTGATATGTCTTACAATTAGTGAGGCTAACCTTGATCAGGTGGTTAAGGTGGTGTATGCTGGGTTTCTCCACTGCAAAGTTATTGTTTTTCCCTTTGTGTAGGGAGATATTTTAAGACTATACGAATATCCTATTTTTCATGCATTCACCAACTAATTTTAGTGCCCATTGATGGTGCGTGCCTGCAGTGTTTGCCCAATGGCAATCTTCTTTTTCTCTCATTCCTTCTACGTTTATTAATTGGAATTCTACTGTAAGGAAGAGCTGTTTCTTCTCCCCCGCCTATTTATTTGGAGGGGTTTTATGAGAATTAAATGAGGTAAGACATTTATAACAGTGCCTGGCACATGGTGAAGACTCAATAAGTGTAAGCCATCTTTAATATTATTGTCATCAATGAGACAATATGAAAGTTACATAACTAAAATGTTACTTCTAAAATGTTTAAAGATGTTCCAAAATAGTCTTCTATATTAGTTTGCTAAGGGCTGCTATAACAAAAGACCACAGAGAAGCGGCTTAAACAACAGAAATTTATTTCCTCACCGTTCTGAAGCCTGGAAGTTCAAGATCAAGGTGTCAGCATGTTTGGTTTCTCCTGAGGCCTCTCTCCTTGGCTTGCAGATGGCCACCTTTTCTCTGTGTGCTCACGTAGTCCTTCCTCTGTGTGTTCATGTCCCCGGTGCCCCACTTTTTCTTAATTTCCTCTTATTATAAAGACCAGTCAGATTGAATTAGGGCCCACCGTTTTAACTTATTCACTTCTTTGAAAGACCCTGTCTCTAAATACAGTCACATTCTGAGGTACTGGGGGGCGAGGGCTTCAACACATGGATTTGGGGGGAGCACAATTTAGCCCTACCTAAATCTACCTATTTACTTCAAAGAACTATTGTGAGGAAATGATTGTACATGTGGAAGTGTACTGTACAAATATATAGCAATAGTATAAAAACCATTTCGACTCTTGGTAGCTATTTATGAACTTTACATTCAGATGACTGAAGCATTCCCTTACAATGTCATTAGCACTATTAATTTGACTTCTTCCCAGCTGTCACAGAACTCTAGAAAGCCATTTTCAACTGAACTGCTGTCTGTCTTATCACACATCCTCAGGGACTGGCACCCACAGTCAGCGTGCGTTGCTTGGTGTTTTGTCTTTCTGAGGCTCAGGGAATCCAGCAGCTCTCTTCAGGCTACACTGGCTGCCTCATCACAGGCCCAAGGCGTCTCCTTACCTCAGAGGGAAAGCCCTCCTGTGAGCCCACAGCAAGGGCCTGATCTCTGTATCCACCAGCTGCGTAGCCTTGGGCTAGGCCGCGCCGTGCAGCACTTTGTCCCAATTCCATGTCTGAAAACTAAGGATAACAATCCCCACAAGGAGGCAATGAGGATTAACAAGTTAATCTTTATAGAGCATTCGGACAACAGAAAATGGGCAAACTCCTATTTATCTCTTTTTAGAACTAGGCTAAAAACCTGCTAAGAAACTAGAACTCCTTTGTAGAATCTTTA
>NW_007729084.1:37427-49071 GCF_000696425.1 Galeopterus variegatus
GTGAGCCCACAGCAAGGGCCTGATCTCTGTATCCACCAGCTGCGTAGCCTTGGGCTAGGCCGCGCCGTGCAGCACTTTGTCCCAATTCCATGTCTGAAAACTAAGGATAACAATCCCCACAAGGAGGCAATGAGGATTAACAAGTTTATCTTTATAGAGCATTCGGACAACAGAAAATGGGCAAACTCCTATTTATCTCTTTTTAGAACTAGGCTAAATACCTGCTAGGGAACTAGAACTCCTTTGTAGAACGTTTACTTGAAGGAGGCAATTTGCAGATTTTAATAAATCTTAGCTTCCCAGAAGTAGGAAAGAGAACACACTTCACTATATCTGAGTAAGTAAAGCAATGGAATAATTTCTTCACACTGGAGGTTTTGCTTATCAGAGGCTAACAGAGGCCAGGGAGAAACTGTGACCGCTGTCTGCCTTGCCCATCATGGATAAGAGAGAGAAACCAGAGACCGTTTCCCCAGGGCTGTTGAATATTGCTCAAGCCCCTGACATCCTTGCTGTCCACAGCCTCCACACTCCCAGTGCGTGGGAGGAGGAAGTGGATAACATTTAACTGCTTCCTCCACCAACTCGCCAAGCACACCACCATTCCCCCAAGCGAGGAGTAGCCTTTCCTTGTGTAAGCATAATGTTTCAATGCATGTCAGAGATACCAGAGGAGGAAGTGGATAACATTTAACTGCTTCCTCCACCAACTCGCCAAGCACACCACCATTCTCCCAAGCGAGGAGTAGCCTTTCCTTGTGTAAGCATAATGTTTCAATGCATGTCAGAGATACCAGTTACTTTAGCAGCCAGAGCAGAAGTCCTTCCCAGTCTTCCAAGTCATTTGGCCATTTCCAAAGCACCCAAGGGAGTTTCTCTGTAGGAACCCACTGTTTACCATGTTGCATAACCTCTTCACTGAAAATTAATCGCTCACCCATGATTTATTGCCAATGAGCACCAACACTGTTTGGGGGAGAGATCTGCATGTTAGAAAGATTACTCTGGCAGAGGAGTGGGAATGCATTGGAGGAAAAGTCTAGAAGCAAGAAGACTGTCTGAGAGTCTTTTGCAATAATCCAAAGTTGACAGTGGCAAGGGATAAGGAGACAGGGTGTTGACTTAAGCAGCATTATGCAAAGCATCGTCCCTGGATCAGTGCCAATTTATGCACCAATGTCAGTCTTCCAACTGTTTTACTGATCTGCTGTGAAACAAGAAACTTGTGCCAGAACATAAACCCAGGGCACTTCTTGCTTCATCATAAACATCTTGCTTTAGGGAAAAAAAAAGTTAGCTGAACCAAACAGTGTGCTTAGTGAAGTAATTGATTTACATTCTGTCCCAAGTCCTCTATCTCGTGTAACGACTTGCCACCCCCACCAGCAGCCCATAACAAATGGTCCACACACTTGGAGCGGCACTGACTCAAAGTACTCTCTGGACTGTTGCAATTTGTATCAAAATGAGAAGTTTATGGTCATGGCGGGTTAGGAAAGGGAAGAAGACAATCCATGCTTATAAGGAAAGCAAGTAGCCCAGGTGCAGAAAGAATGGTACACGGAACAAGTGATTTGTGAACTAAACCTTTGAGGGATCAACTGGAGAAGCTGGACCCTAGAAGGGAATGACCGTGGGCTTTTGCATAAGGCAGAACTGAGTTCCCATCCCAGTTCCATGGCTTACCGTGTAAACTTGTGTGAGCTAGATGACTTCTCTGAGCCTCATTTCGCTTTCTATAAAATGGGGGAAATAATACCTGCCTCACAGGGATGCAAGACCGTGACCTAGCATGTGGCAGGTGTTTGTCGAATGTTCCCAAGTTCTGGCACGTGGTAAGCATTTACTGAAAATGTGTTGAATCTCATTTAAAAAGGAGAGAGAATATAAAGGCAGAGTTGGGAGTAAGGAGCTATTAGCTCTTCTGGAATATCAGTTTGTAAGAAGATAATAAAACCACGTAGCTAAGCTCTGTCTTCAGCAGAGTTGTAAAGTCTACTTTCCTACCCCGTCTTCCTTTCCTAGACTCTTCTTTCTACCTCCAGCCTCAGCCCCAAGTTCTGTGGCCCAGCTTTGAGTCATCTTAGCTGACCTTGGGTCCTAATCTGATAACAGGGCTCTGCGTTGGTGTTTATTCTGATCCTGTTCAATACTTCGGTTTCCTCTGCTAGACCACCTGGCCTGTTCTTGCCAATCTCCTCACACAGAGATTCCTCAATGCTCGCTCCCATGGCTGTTGTCCTGGTACCTACTTGCAGACAAATGGCACTTGAGAACACACCAGAAACTCATTGCCACCTTGTCTGGGCCTCTTTACAATTCGCCTGCCGGACTCTGGTATAGTATTGCCATTCCCACTGGGCACTAGACTTTGCAGTCAGGTGGAAACTTATCCAGAAACTGATGAGTCCAGGGGTCCCCCATCCCTCAGTATCTGCCTTACCCCTAGTATAAAAATCCAGTTCTGTATCCAAGCCCTTTGCTACCCGTACCTGCAGCAAGAAAACAAAACACAGAGTACTTTATGTTTATATGGCAGTTTACAGATTACAAAGTTCTTTTAATTATCTCATTTGACCCTCACACCAAACTCGTGATATAAAAAAGAATCAATTTCCCTATTTTACAGATTAGTGTTAAGTGACTTAGCTAGGGTGATTAGCCTCCTCAGTTTGCCCAGGACGGACGGGTTTCCAGGGCCACAGGAATTTCAGTACTAAAACCAAGACAGCTCTGGTCAAACTGGAAGGGTTATTCACCCTGTGTCACATACCTAAGAAGCAACTGAGCAAGTGTTTAAACACAGGGCACCGATACTGTACTATAGCAGTTTAAATATCTATTACATGAATGACACCTGGTCTGTCTTCTTTTCACTTCACCACGTGCTTTTCATAAACAGAATCCTCTTCAGACTAATACATAAAGTTCTTTTTTGCCTTCTTTCTTCCTGAAATGGCAATCAGTAGAAAGAATAGGGGAGCACTGCTTTGCATGACAAAGGCCTCCTTTTATTAACTCCCATGCAGGAATAAACACCAATAGTAATAATTTCAACAAAGGGATTAACTAAACAGAGTCTGTGATTATCTTAACGAGAACTTGAAATCAGAAATTATTGTGAATGAGCTCCTAACCCGATCAATATACACATTCTGCCCCAGGATAATCAAAGGCTGATTGCACATATGAATATTCAGTACATGTAAATTTTAAATCCTACTATAAGATAACAATAAAGGTTGTAAGAGACATAGTGGTCAGTAGATCTCCTTAAATTCAAGCCTGGCTTCAGTGAAACCATTTCAGGAAAGACAACAATTGGTGCTTCTTTTAAAGACTTCCAGATGAACCCAAGAGCTTCTTCAGGTGACATTTGTAACATTTAACCACCAAGGAAGAATGAGTATAGCTTGACTTTAGCTAGTAGAGAGAGAGCTGGATGTCAATGCCCATCAGCTTCCCCTCTGCCAGGCTCTCTGTGCAGGGCACAACGGGCAGTTACCCCCTCCTCAGACCCCTAACAGTTCAAGCTCCCCTCTGTCACCTAGGATGCCGCTATCCTCCAAGACTATGTCCACCCTTTCTTTTGATGTATTTCCTTTGTTATCTTATATTGTCTTTTGGGATAAACAATCGCAAAGACAATCCCATTATAGGACGTCCTTTGTATGCTCTTAGCATTTAACTTCTTCACTTTTTATAATCTCCATATACATCAAGAAGCTTCTGAATATCCATCATTCATTCAGCAAGCACTTAGGAAATGCCTATAATGTGTCAGGCACTGTGCTGGGTACTGAGGTTAGTGGTGGAGCAGTTAAAGGGGGCAGGAGCTCTCAAGGCAGTTAAGGTAACAGGGAGTAGAAAAGCCCTTCCTGTGCCCCAGGATCCCCAGAGCTGGGGTGGTAGGGGGCTGAGGGCCTCAGTCACGCCCTCCCAACATGAGCCACCAGCCCAGTGATGACCACCAAGCTGCAGCAAGAAGGGCCCTGGGTTCCTGAGCTGGGGAGGTGGGAGGCGAGGGCTTTTGCCACACCCCCCTGACATCAGCACCCAGCCCAGCAATGACCAAGCCACTGCTGGAAGCTCCCCAGTCTCCCCTGTGGGAATGTGGGGGGTGCCACAGGCCTCAATCCCACCCCTCCTCCTTCTTCCATCCCATTTCTTTCCCCTTTCCCCACTACCCCTCCCTCCCAACTGCTCTGCAACAACATCGTAGAATGAAAAAAAATAATACTAATAAAATAAAATTTAAAAATATAATAAAAAAATAAAATTAAATAAAAAATGGTTAATATGGTTAAAAAAAATAGAAAAAAGAAAAGCCCTTCCTGGGTGAGCCCCCTCCCTCCCAACTGCTCTGCAACAACATCGTAGAATGAAAAAAAATAATACTAATAAAATAAAATTTAAAAATATAATAAAAAAATAAAATAAAATAAAAAATGGTTAATATGGTTAAAAAAAATAGAAAAAAGAAAAGCCCTTCCTGGGTGAGAGGACAGCATCACATAGAGAAGATGATATGCTAAGACAACTACAAGTTGTTCAAAAGGGTTGGAGGCAGGAATTTTTTTAGAAGTTGGCAGACATAAGCCTGGATAATTCAGTGCTTTTCCAGAAGTCTTCTCTGGCTGATCCCTAGAAAAGCAATAGCTCCTGCCCCCTCCTCTTGAATAAATGTAAAGCAGTCAAGCCTTCCTAAGGCCCTTCCTCTCTTATTTTCCGATTTCCAATGGTTATTTACTGATGAAAATATTTTAATGTCTATATGCATTATTTTTTTGCCATCTGTCTTCTGCGTGCACCCTGCATACTGATCCACATCAGTGTTTTCTGCTAGCAACCACTGGGAAGGGTGGAGTCGCCATCGTTTCCTGTGACCCAGGAAGAAGAGAAAACATGAGGTTATCAGCTATGTGCTATGATTAAGCCACGGTTTGTTTCCTTTGAAGTCTGGTTAACCTGTCTTAACACAACATCAAATTCCTGTCTCTGCTGAGCATACCCTATAACTAAAGGGACAGAATCCCTTACACTCCCAAAGCTGCTTTATTTTGGCAGAAAGGGAGCTAAGCAAAGGACTAGCTTATTTCAGGCAATATTAAGAGCAATACAAAGAAATAGAAGGGAACTAGGAGAAAGGGCACTGAGAAAGCAAGGGAGAAAGAGAAAGTGCTCTATTTGAAGTGTCCTTGGCTCTGAGCACTATTATGGACATGACAGTCATGTGCCTGCCCTACCCACAGGCTCGGCTAGAAGGTCTTCCTCCAGCCCTACCTGCCAAGCCTGAGCTGATTGAAACAGTGATAGGATCTGATGCAAGGGCTCTCACCCCACAGGCTGCACAGTGACCTGTGATGCATCCTGAGGATGATGATAATGGTGTTGGTAATAATAACACTGTTATTATTGCATCGAGGGTTTACAATGTGCCCAGTAGATGGTTTACCTCATTTAATCCCCACAACAACTCTATGAAGTAGATACTATTATTATCTCCCTTTTGCAAATAAGAAAAACATGTTTCAAGAGGTTTCACCAGTCTCCCAAGGTCAGAAGATTGAGGCAAACCCTGATTTCTCTGATTCTAGAACCAAAACTCTTCCTCATATGGGCCAGCCGTCAAAAAATATATATGTGTGTGTGTGTACAAACATACACACACACACACACACACATATACGTGTATAGAGCCGAACTCTGACTCCCCTTTCAGTTCTGCCTTTCATTCATTTGTTTATTCATTGGAAAAATGCATCCGAGTACCTGCTGTCAACCAAGCACTGTGCTAAGTGCTGGAGATACGCCAGAGGCCAAGACTTAAAGTGTCCCTGCCCCATGGAGTTTATACTCCACAGAGGAGATACATAAACTGTAAACAAATAATCAGCAAAAATAAGTACAGGTTGCATTAAATGCTATGAAGAAGACAAATGGTGTGTTATGATAGAGAAGTGTGTGAAAGACCTGCTTAGATGGGTGGGCAGGGAAGGTCTCTCGAGGAAGGGACTTTACACTGAGATATGATGGATGTGACAGAGTCTGCAGGTGACTTGAGGAAAAGGTAAGGGAACAAGATGTGGAACAGGCCTATCAAAGAAGAGACCAGGTCAGCATGGCTGGGTGTCTACAGACAGTTTGGCAGAAGCCAGATCACTCGGGGCCTTGAAGACCATCAAAAGAGTTAGACTTGCCTTGTAAATTCAATGACAAGCCATTGGAGGGTGTTAAGCAGTGAAGTGATGGCTAACATGGGTCAAGGTGAATCCTGAAAGAGCTGGGAGCAGGTCTTCCCACCTGTGCACTCCCTGCTCTGCACCTGCTGCTTGGGGTGCGCTCAGCCAGCTTCTAGAGGCTGGAGCTATGCTGGGGAAGAGGACCTCACTCAGTAAGCATTATTGTTCATGTGTTCTTGTATTCTGGTGCTTTCTCCTTTGTGAAATAGATTTCTGAGTGTGGGTTGCTAAAGTAGAGAATGTAGTGTTATTTTTTTAAACACATATAAATGACAGTTTGTTTGTTAAAAAGACTGGTACTCTTTCTATTTCCTGCAGGAAGGTATGTGGGAGCTCATTTGCATACACCTTGCCACAACAGGTCATTTTTGGATAGGTAAAACTGTTGTTACTTTTTTTTTTGCAAAATTGCTATATTTAGTGGAAATTTACATATAGTGAAATACACAGATCATACGTATACAATCTGATGAATTTTGATCAATGTTTATGCCATGTCATCAACATCACAATCAAGATACAGAAAATTTCCATCACCCCAGAAAATCTTCCTTTCAGATAAACTTAACCCTCCATAGGCAACCACTGTTTTGCTTTCTATCACCATAGATTAGTTTTGCATGTAATTAAACTTTATGTAATTAAAGTCATATAATGTATTTTTTGGTGTCTGGCTTCTTTTTAAGATTCATCCATGTTATTGCATGTATCAGTAGGTAATCAATGGGGGGGTTAGTGATGTTTTAAATAAAATTAAATGTAGATTTCATATGCTTCATTTGATGAGTTTTGACAATTGAATACTCTCATATAACCAACATGCAAAACATTTCTATAATCACAGGCTCTCCTGGCCCTTTGCTGTCAATTCCCACCCCTCGTCACTCCATCCAGAAGCAAAAATTTGTCCAATTTCTATTGCCATTTATTATTTTTGCCTGTTCTAGAGCTTCATACAAATGGAATCATAGAGTATATATTCTTTGTATCTGGTATCTGTCACTAAACATAAAGCTTTTTTGATTCATTAGTTTGTTTCAGTTGACAGTAGTTTGTTCCTTTTTACTGGTGATTAGTGTTCCATATAGCACAATTCGTTTATCCATTCCCATGTTGATTCTCATTTCTCAGATATAGTATATAAGACTGCTATAAACTTTCTTGTGCAAGTCTTTTTGGTAACATGTGCTTTTATTCCTTTGCCATAAATACCTAGGATTGTAATTGCTAGGTCATAGGTTTGACGTACAAGTTAGTGAAAACCAACCAATAGTTTTCCAATGATTATAACATTTTGCACTCCTACCACAAATGTATGGTGTTGCTCCACATCCTTGTCAACACTTGGCGGGTTGTAGGATTTCTTTATAGATTCTAGAAATAAGTTCTCATTTTTTATATAATACATAAATTAATGTTTGTGTATAGTATGAGGCCTTCTTGTCTTCAGTCTTCTAGTCCTTTTCCTTCCAGCCCCCTTACCAGACAGCTAGGCCATTTGCCACTGCCCAGGAATTTTTATACATTCTCATTTCAGGCCACTTCTCCTTCTACACAAATTGGATGACTCAGTGCACCTTTAACAGCTCTGCTCATTGAGAAGATTTTCTCTCTTCATTTTCAAGGCCAACCCAGATTGTGGCTATAATGCAACCAGTGTTTATTTTTAGCTTGAGCACATATGCAAAAATTGACAAACCAAGCTTGGGCTTTTTCCTCCTTTCTCAGCTGGTCATTTGAGACTAATCATGTGGCCATAGGTATGAGCTAGGAGACAGGTGTTCGTGCAGCTATGGAGAATGACATACAGTATACTCATGCCCTCGGTCTTACTTGGGCTTGATCTCTGATGAATCATTATGATGGACTGCTGCTGGACCTGCCCAAATGTATGATTTGGCAAGTCCCACCATTGGCATTTCCAACAAATTAGGTGTCGGCCATTTGGCCCAAATTATAGGGCTGCCTGCACCACAGCCTTGACTTAATGCAGAGATCTTTCCTTCTCTGTGCCCATCTCAAAGTGAGTGGTATTCCTAGGAATATAATATGTTGCCCTCAAAACCCAAAGATGCCTACAAGCATTGTGCTTCCTTCTTTGTGGCAGGCAATGCAACTCGTGTCTTAATTTGGAGAGGGTAACCCAGCATAACCCCAACTAGAATACATAAAAGCTTCACCAAAGTGGTAGGTCCATAAATCTTTATGGTGTTTATTTTGTTTGTATTTTATGAAGTCTTCTAGAGTACTGTCCAGTCAGCATGATGTCATTGATGGAATGAATCAATATGATTTTCAGTGGGATTTCAAGATGATCCAAATATCTTTATGAGAAAAAGATGAGGGTCAAATAGCCCTGGGTCAAAACTGCAATTGAAAATTGTTCATGCCACATAAATGCAAACTATCTCTGACCTTCCTTCTAACCGGAATAGAAAATAACCCATTTCCCAAATCAATGACCATGTACCATATACCAGAAAACCATTAACCTATTTTATCTTACTTATCTAGAAATTAAACCACATCCAGCTCAATGGTCACAATCAGGAATATGACTCGTTTGAGTTGGTGCTTTTGTACAGTTATTCTCTAGAACCATCCAGTTTCCGCAGGAGCCAGACTGGGGAATCAAATGAAGATAAGACAGTGAGTAGCGACCACCATCCCTGCATCCTTTAGGGCTTTAATAGAAGCATTAACCTCTGATATCCCCCCTACTCCCAAAATGCAGTTTTTCTTTATCTGCCATCTTAGTCATGGGGAGTCGGGGGAAGGTATGTGGACAGTTTCAGAGGTTTCCACTTGGCTTTCTTTACTACAATATCTCCTTCACCACAGGCCAATGATCTGAAATGGGGGTTCCTCTAACTGCTAGTATGTCAATATTAGTTACGCCCCTGGAGATTTGATCACTGAGTGGGTCTGTGGACCCAATGGACCCACTGTAGCTGGAATTTACCCAGGTATTTATTTGTTTCCTGCCCCATAAGTCTTCAATCTAACAGGGGGACCCTGATTACATTGGGTCTCTAGGGATCAACTCAGACCATGTGTTCCTTGAAAGGTCAAGGCATTTCCTTTCCTCAGGGTGGGGGCTTCTGAATTAAAATGACCCTTCAGTACCATCCCAAGTTGAGGTGAGAAGGTGGAGCCTTTATGCCCACATTTGATCAGTCACTGGATGTTGGCTGCCCTGAAGGGGCTTGATATGTGATATGTTTGTCCAGGATGCTCAGCAGCCATAGTAATTAGTAGTTCTTTATTCCTGAAGGGACATTTGAATGGTGCATCACAGTATCTACTACAGGAATGTTCTTGGAACCTGTGAGGGAATAGGAGAGGCATGATTGGGCAGAAGAAGTTAAATTGTAATGCAGTTGTAATGAAGCCTCAGCCAATATTACAGGGAGCTCTGGTGCTGGCATGGTCCTGCAGAGCTGCCCTCAGCTGAAGGCCTTCATACTCTTACTTCAGCCAGCATAGGACTCAGGCTGCTCTTGAGAAAGGGATGTGATCTTGGGCCGAAGACAACACTCAAGGAGGGAATCACTGTGAGCTGCTAACAGCCAACACTCCCAAAAGTTGGGGGGATGAATGCCTTAGTACTGAAGTGAGTATCTGGGTGGTGTTCCTCAGTCTCCACAATAGGAGTCATCAGCATGATTTAAGCCATGGATACGTATGAGATTACTGGGGAGAAAATGCAGAGAGTGAAGAAAAGAGGGTCCAGAGCCTATCTCTAAGTCAAACTATTAGAAGCCAGTTAGAGGAAGAGCGCGTCAAAAGACATGGAGAAAGAGTACTCAGTATGGTAGAAGAAAACCGAGAAGAGCAAAGTGCCACTGAAGTCAGGAAAGAAGGATGGATCCATCCATTGTCTTAGTCCATTTTCTGTCATTTATAACAGAATACCTTATAATCCTGTCATCTCTTAAAAGCCCTACCTTTCAAATGCTGTCGTCAGATTTCCCACCCTCTTACTACTGTTACCATGGGGATGAACTTTGGAGGGGACATTCAAACCATAGCATCCACCATGTGAAATGATGCTGAAAGGCTGACAAATATAACTCAAAAACATGTCCATTGTTTTGCCAACATGAAGGTCTTTGGTAACTGTGACCAAAATTATTTAAGCAAACAGTGAATACACATTAGAGTGCACTGAAAGATCAAATGGAATTCATGCGCTGAAAACAGTTTATCAATAAAACTTTTTTGAGTTTTACTGTAAAAAGAAGCATAAAAATGGGGAGAAGTGGCAGCTGGAGGGAGATAAGGGCTCACAGAGGACGTTGGGTCTTTATTTGATAACTATTAGTGTCAGTCCACTTCTTTTGTTTGTAACAAAATACTTGGAACTCGGTAACTTGTAAGGAAACAAAATGTATTGCTTAAAGTTTGGATGTTGGAAAGTCCTAAGTCCAAGGAACGCATCAGGTAAAGGCCTTATTGGTGGTGACAGTGACACAAGGTTCTCACATGGCAGAATGGCAGAGCAGAGAGGGAGAGATTCCCATGTGCTCTCCTTTTAAAGCCCTCAGAACCATGCCCATGAGCACCATTCTTAATCCATTCATTATGGCATGGTCCTCACAATCTAATTATCTCTTCAAGGCCCCCGCGTTTAATAACCATAATAGAATTTCCCACCCTCTTAACAGTCACAGTGGGGATCAAGCTCCTAATACATAATACTTTAGGGACACAATTCAATCCATATCATTCTGCCTCTGACCACCAAAGTTTATGTCCTTCTCACAAACCATAATAGAATTTCCCACCCTCTTAACAGTCACAGTGGGGATCAAGCTCCTAATACATAATACTTGAGGGACACAATTCAATCCATATCATTCTGCCTCTGACCACCAAAGTTTATGTCCTTCTCACAGGTGAATACATTTATTCCATCCCCAAAATCTTATCTTGTTTCAACTCAAAAGTCCAAAGTCTCAAGGTCCCTTCTGCAAAATCAAAACAAGTTATCTACTGCCAAGATATAGTGATGGGACAAGCACAGGGTACATATTCCCATTGCAAAAGGGATGCAGCAGGGAAGGCATCAAATCTTAAAGCTGACAAATCATGTACCTTGATTCCATGTTCAACATCCTCTGCATGCTGGTGCAGGGATTGGGTCCCCAAGTCCTCAGGCAGCTCCATTTCTGTGGTTTTCCTGGTCTCTGGAAATGCTTTAGCTCTCCAAGGCTGGTATTGCATGCCCTACAGATCTGGAGTCTCCATGGTGGTCCCATTCCCACGGCTCCAGTGATGGGACAAGCACAGGGTACATATTCCCATTCCAAAAGGGATGCAGCAGGGAAGGCATCAAATTTTAAAGCTGACAAATCATGTACCTTGATTCCATGTTCAACATCCTCTGCATGCTGGTGCAG
>NW_007729084.1:50358-51692 GCF_000696425.1 Galeopterus variegatus
CTTAGAAATTTCTTCTGCCAAATACCCTGGGTCAGCACCTTGAAGTTCCACATTCCATAAAATTTTCGGGTATGAATATAATTGTCGGGTATGAACCGGCAGCCAAGTTCCTTGCCAGTTCATAACAAGGGTGATCTTTGCCCCAGTTTACAATAAACTCTTCTTATTTACATCTGAGATCTTCTCAGAATGGTCTTTACAGTTCATATTTCTATCAGCATCCTCATCACCACTATTTAATGAGTCTCTAAGACATTCCAAACTTTCCTCACTACTATCTGGTCTTTTCCTAGCCTGTTCCTCCAAATTTTTCCAGCCTCTCCTCAACCCCCAGTTCCAAAGCCACTTCCACATTTTCAAGNTTAAAGCTGACAAATCATGTACCTTGATTCCATGTTCAACATCCTCTGCATGCTGGTGCAGGGATTGGGTCCCCAAGTCCTCAGGCAGCTCCATTTCTGTGGTTTTCCTGGTCTCTGGAAATGCTTTAGCTCTCCAAGGCTGGTATTGCATGCCCTACAGATCTGGAGTCTCCATGGTGGTCCCATTCCCACGGCTCCACTAGGCATGGCACTGGTGGGGTTTTTCTGCTGTAACTCTGACCACATATTTCCACTCAGCATTGCTCTAGTGAAGGTTTTCTGCAGTGACTCCTCTCCTGTGACAGATCTCTTCCTGGCTTTTCTGTACATCCTTTGAAATCGGGGTGGATGTTCCCAAGCCTTCACAGCTATGACATTGTGTGAGCCTGCAGACCTAACTCCACATGGATGCTGCCAAAGCTTCTGGCTTGTATCTTCCAAAGCTGTGGGTCCAGCCACACGTGGGGCCAATTTAGCCGCAGCTGGAGCAGTCAAAGCAGCCAGAGTGCTGGTGCTGGAAGCAGCTTCCTGAGGTGGCCCTGGGCAGTGAGCCTGTGGAAGGTGACTCAGGCCTGTTCCCCAAGACCATTCTGTCTCCCTAGGCCTGGGGCTTGTGATGGAAGGGATGACCCCAGAGAGTTCTCCAAGGCCTTCAGGCCCTTTTTTTCCCTTCTCTTGTTATCCCTTTCTTTTGAACTAATCTCCTTAGTAAACAGTCTCTGGGCTGCAACATTTCACTTTTCTCCTGAAAATGCTCTTTGCTTCTCTACCACATGGCCAGGCTGCAAATTTTCCAAATGTTTAGATTCTGCTTCCCTTTTAATTACACATCCTGACTTTACACCATGCCTTTGCTGCCATAACTCAGTGTAGGCTGCTGTAAGTAGCCATGCAGCTTCCTGAATGTTTTACTGCTTAGAAATTTCTTCTGCCAAATACCCTGGGTCAGCACCTTGAAGTTCCACATTCCAT
>NW_007729084.1:53066-63567 GCF_000696425.1 Galeopterus variegatus
TTCACTAGGGCATGGTCCTCACAATCTAATCACCTCTTCAAGGCCCCACCTTTCAATTACTATAATAAGATTTCCCACCTTCTTAACAGTCACAGTAAGGACCAAGCTCCTAATACATAAAACTTGGGGGACACAATTCAATCCATATCACTATTAAAGTACATTTGCAGTTGGGGGAGGAGATGAATGATGATGGAGAAAGGATAAAAGAAGAAATAGAGTCAATGTTTAGTAGACAGAGGCACCGGGTCCCAGGACAGACTAGGAGAGGATAGTTTTTGTTAAGAACAGGACTATGAGAAAAGAAGATGGGGAAGGATAGAAGCAGGATTACTGATCTGATGGCAAGAGAATAAAGGAGTCCCCATTGACACCATTGATTTTCTCAGTGAAATATAATTGTGTTGTGCAGGTAAGCATCTGCTTGTACAGTGTAGATCCATTCCCACCCAAGGCTCTGGTTCTATTCATTATACAGGAAGAGAGAAACAAGGTGTGACTTTGCAGAGCTGATAGCCACTTGGCACATGCCACTTGGCTTCTTTGATTTCTTTCTTTTTTCTTCTATTTATAGCTTTCAGAGTGGTAAACAGAGGGTGGGACTAAAGGTCAAAAGGTGATGAGATCTGAATGTGAGCTCACTGGCATGATCAGCTATGCTTCCTCATTATAATCAGGAAATCCTGGAATGGCCCAGCCAGCAAGAGCACAGCTGGAGAGACAGGAGGAGGCAGAGAGGGAGAGGTCATGTAGCAAGGAAGGGAGGGGCCCATCTCTCTTATGGGCTCAAAATGAATCTTCATTTCTTTAGTTTATGTCTTTGCATATACTCCTGTAAATATGTGCACATTCAATCTCTGCCATATTTTTTTTCCTTTGAGTATTTCTTTTTACAATCTCTTTCCTGACTAGAGGGGATTTTTATTGCATTTATAGATAAGGTCTATTGATTTACAGATAGAGCCAGTATTCTTTCTCATTATGTCATAAAGCACACAGATATTAGTGGTGAAACAAAATAAAGCAACAAAATGTATTTATTGACATGAAAGAATATTCCCAATATCTTGATCAACAATAAAAGTAGGAATTTAAGTATTTAAAGTATATATATACATATATATATATACACACACACATGCACGCACATATACACACATATATACAAAGAGTATATGTACACCTTTAAATGGTTAACATTTATTAAGTGACTATTATGTGCCAGCTATAATGTTAGCTCTGGGTATTAAAAATAAAGATTAAATTTTTATTTTTAAATTTTAACAGTAGTTTTTTTTTGTATGTATTACTTTTGTAAATAAAAAATAAACGTTACTTTTAGAGCCAATATCAGGCCCCTCCATTTGCAGCCTATAATTGCACCAGACATGAGGTTTGGAGTTCTTTCCTTTGTTCTGTTCTGACCTGACTGGAGGATTTTCTCTGCTCTCTCTAACACTGCCATCACTTTGGGGAAGGGTTTGGAATGCCCTGTGGAAGCTGATTATTTTCTGAGCTCCATAATTTGCTAATGACAAATTTCATTAAGCAAATGTGTTAAGCAACATTAGTTTAATCTAATTCCTGTTCTCTTCAAAAAGAAGCTCTCTGATTTTTGAAAAGCTTGTCCATGGCTTCCCATTACTTCAGTGTTTGTGGCTTTGACCTCAAAAGTCTGCCAGAAGCAGTTCCATCCTGTGACTGCCTGCTTGCAATTTATCAGAAAGAAGGCAATAAGTGCCTTCTCAACACTTTTAATAGTCTCATTTTCCACTCTACATCTCTTTTTGTACTAGGAAGAAAACTTTTGCCCTTTCTCTCATAAAGTTTGAGCACAAGAAGAGAGATGGTGAAAGTGTGTTCAGAGGAACCAAGTGTGTTTTTGCATCACATGTCTGTCTCATTCCAATCAGGAAAAGTTACCCAGACAACCTAATAACTATTTTGTTTTGTTTTGTTTTTAACCCTACTGAGGCAGGAAGTTAGATAGAGACAAGAGCGGGAGAAGGAAAACCTGGTTATTTGCAAATGGGACAAACCAATTCTCCAAGCCAGCATGCAACTGCACAGAAGCAGCCATAGGTGACAAAGTTCCAGGCAGCCCTCCCACCAACTAGGGTGCCATTCGGTTGGACCAATGAGCTCCCACCAGCTAGAGCACCAATCACTTTAACCAATAGGACAGAGACTACACTCACGACTCAAGTAATGACCAAATAACATGAACCCAGCTAAGAGGGCTCCAACCCCCGGGAATGTAACCGTCTGGGCTCTTGAGCGCACTCTCCCGCTCAAGTCTGCTCCATTCTCTCCAGGTTGTACACTTCCTTGCGAAATAAAACTCTTCTTTACTTTTCGCTTCTGACATGTCTCGTCCAATTCTGTGTTGGAGACACCAAGAGCCCAGATTTAGCCAGTGGGACCTGGAAATTTCCTGTAACACTACTCTCTGTCTTCTATAAATTTAGTCTCTTCTTATGGAATTAGCCTGCCTCCTAAATTCTGAAAGTCATATGATTCTGTTCATCTTCCTGACAACGATAAGCCTATCACTTAAAGTGCTGGAAATCTCTGTTCTGATTTCCCTCTCTTGAAATCGAAAATTATCTGAGCGTTGGCATCCCACAGTTCCTACTAAATTTCCCTATTTCCTTTGAAAATCACAACTCAAGGAAGGAGGCTGGCAACATCCCTGAAGGTGATACTTTAAGGAGAGTGACCCCTGTCTGACAAGGAAGGGCCAGAGACCCACTAGAATCGGTTTCCTGATTCATCGAGGAGGCTTTCTGACCACCCTATCAGTGATCTTCCTGACATTGTGCTATTTTTGTCATAGTTTCAAGGGAGTATTTTCCTAAACTGATTGTGCTTATTTTACTTAACAGGAAAAGAATACTCTTTTTATAAATCTAAACTTTTCTTTTTGAAAGACTCCCTTGACACTTAAACTCTTTGAATAAGACCCAAATTTGAATTTAAAAAAAAAAAAGTAAAAACACAAGAAGACTCAATCAGAGGCTAAATTGTTGTCGTTTTTATTTCCTAGCTTTTATCTGCTATGCACCCTTGTTTGTTCCTGATTACTGATTTGCCCTGAAGTTATTTGGATCTGATTACCCATGCCAGTTAATTGATGTTCCTCAATTTCAGTTCAAATGCCCTTTATTGGTTAAAGGCAGAGCTGGGCCTGGGAAATAAGAGACTAAATGGTTAATGCGAGGTCTTGATCGCAACTAGAAAAATGACTTAGAATGCTTGCTCTTTCAAGAGGACTGGTAACCACTTCTTTGTCTGTGAAGGTCAAGCATATTCACAGCATTCTTCTTCTTTTTTCCAGGCAACTCTGACAGGGTAAATGGCATTGCTCCAGAAGAAAATAAAGCAGAGTACTTGGGGAAGGTGCGAGAAGCAGATCTGCCTGGACATCTCACTTTTCTGCTCAATGCTGGATAGCTCTTGGAAGTAAATAGTCTCAGACGGGTGTATGCACCATCACCTGTCACCTCAGACTGACATCATGACTGCTCTAAATGCTTAAGGATCACCTGCACATGTTCTTCAGGGGACCCATGGGTCGAATGACATGTACAGAAATAAAACAAACTCATAGATACAGACGCTATGTGACTCATTGATATCCCCACGTTGAACAAATCATTTCTTAAAATTTAACAATTAATATGTGTAGGGGTCAAGGGAAGGCATCCCTTTCAACCCCCTGAGTGCTCTCTGAAAAATCAACTGATAAACACAGATTAATATGAAGAAAAAGCATAACAATTTTTATTCTATCATAGTTTTACATGACATGGGAGCCTTCAGAATGAAGACCCAAAGATATAGGGAAAGTTGTCCATAATTATGCATAGGTTCTATGAGGCAGGCACAGCTGTGTAGAAACGTGACTGAACAAGGAAGGTGTGATCTAACGCTAATAGACCGAGTGGGGAAACCCAGCGAGGCCTGTCCAGATTCTTCTCGGTCTCTCTGTGTAGCGTTCATTACTCCAGGGGATGGGGAAGGGCCCTTTCTGGAATGAGAGACTGAGGACCAATCACCAGACAAGGTAGGTCACAGAATTTTTTTATGGCCAGCTCCAAGACAGAGAGGCAAACAGGAAGATTAGAGTGTCTCTATGACCAGCCTTGGGGAAGAGAGCTTCTAGTCTCTACGGCTGGCCTCAGGCGAGAATGAGGCTGAGAGACAGGAGGGCAGAAAGTCAGGGGAAAACTTTGCTTTTGAGGATGCTTCTGAGGCCTTTATTTTGGGATACCGCTTTCTGGGCCCCAACATATGACGTACTGAAATCAGTTATTACTAATACTTTACGCCCGTCAATAACTGTAGGATTGCACACAGATCAAAATGAATTGGCAGGATTCCTTTCTTCCAAGTGCCTCTGAGATCACTAGGGAAGTTTCCTGAAAGTCACAGCAGCTTGAGGGCAAAAAATCTCTATCTCAAAATAGCAGAGAAACTCAAGGAACTAACCTTCGCCTCTTCCACGATAAAAGGATCTGCCCTTGTTCCTCTGAAACAGGAACTTGTGAAGATCTTTCTTTGTTATAAAACAGAGAGCCCTAAAGAATCCTCCTTATTCTCTCCTCAGGCCAAGTCAGTCAAGGAAATTGAAGAGGAAAAGGAGATGCCAGCATGAAAGGAAAGAAGTTAAATATATTTTAGTTTAGTTTATACAGTCCTTTGAAAACTCTCCTTTTATTCCTCTCTCCCCCCAATCCTTAAAATGTCAGTACTATAACCACTCTGAATCATTTTAATCTGATAAGAAAGTCCACTTTGATTCAAGAGGATGCTGAGAAGTAGTTCATATCAAATAACGATACATTCTTCAAGGACAGCGCATCCCCCAAGTCCTTTCCAAAGACACACACACTCGCGCGCAAACACATGCCCACGCATGCCCACGCCCGCGGCCACTCACTTTTTGTCCTAGAGTGAGTGCTCAGTCAAGTTTTTTCCTTGACCTATCCATTATCACTCAGCAAAACATTGCAGAATAAAAAATACATCAGCAGGGCTCTACACACCACCTCCTAATGCCACAATGGCACAGTTGTGATCGGTGAATGAATTGGCCATGAACAGAAGCTAAAAGCAATCTTCAAAGGACCGTATGTGTGACAGCCAGGAGTTTAGAGATTAGGGTTTCATTACATTTTATTTTCACTAACCTAACAGGGCAGAGCACCGGGAGCAAGGATCCAAGAAACAAAATTAGAGATAGAAGGGAAAGAAATGTGAACAAGAAAGGGGAGGAAATAAGGATAGATGGTTAAAGATACTTAAAAAGTGGGAAATTAAATATGGTTTTAAAAGTTATCAATAACCTAAACAGAAAAGGGAAAAATAATTTGGCCTGAAAGAACAAAACAGAAGAATGGAAGAGGAAGTGGTTAAGTTAGCCCAGAAAAAAAAAAAAAGCTGGAACTGAAGCAAAATGGAGACCTCTAATGTTAGCAATTTTGAGTAGCTGAAGTCTGTGTGCTTTCTTCCATTTCCTGGCTTGTAATGCCCTCGTTACCAACACCAAAATTAAAACAAGCAGTCATCAGACCATTAGTCAGCACTTCTGTTAGAATTGCATCAGTGATTCTGAAAAGGAATTCCCCATTCTTCCCTTCAAAGTAATGGTTTTTAGACCAGTCATCATAAGATAATTTTTGAGTTACATGCTGAGTTATTACAGGAAAATTCAATTTACATAAAATCTTCACTCAAAAGTCTAAATTTTGGTTCATAATAATGAAACCTGGGTTCAAGTCCCAGTTTGTCAATTACTAGTTGTATAGCCTTAAACATATTTTTTTAAAAAACTTCTTTGAACCTTAGTTTCTTCCTACATACAATGGAAATTTTAAGGATTAAGTGAGAGAGCTAAAAAAAAAAAAAAAAGAATCTTTCTCATCTCTAGTATGTAAAAGGTGTTTAATAAATTGTAGGAGTGATTACCATCATATTAAAGAATCAATGCTCACATATATAGAAGGACAAAAGAAAACAATTCTGGGAAAAAGAGCTGGAGAAACAGGGACTGTAAATGTGCATATGTGGGCAAAGAGAAGGCGAGGACATATGCATTTGTGTGTGTATACATGTCTCTGTGTATGAGCAGTGTGGGAGTGACTGCAAGCGTGGGAGCAAGGAAAAGAAGAGAGAGAGAGATCCAACAGCAAGGATGGAGAAGAGGACAATGAAGAGGAAGAGGAAAGGAAACCCTTTCAGTAACAAGGAAAGTGAGTGGTGCACTAGGTAAAAGAGGAGAGGTTTGACTTAAAAGCATGCAATGTGCCACCAATTCCAAATCGATGGACAGTAAGAGAAGTTCACGGGGTCACCAACATCTGAGTGCAATCCAGTCACCTGAATGGTCAGAGTACCATAAAGCTAATAAACAGTGAGTTCCAGAAGCCATAATTCTGTAACAGGGGTAAATTTTTAAAGTTCTTTTCTCTTTTTGCCTTCTTGAGTAAACTCTTCACACTAGTTTGCCTTATGCAATGATTTACCCAGAAGGAAAGTTTGAATTTATTATAGAAGAACAAGAGAAAGAATAATGTTTTGCTTCTGTCTTTCAAAAAGTAAAGGGCTGGCCCATTAGCTCAGTTGTGCTGGTTAGAGTGCAGTGTTATAACACCAAGGTCAAGGGTTCAGATCCCCATACCAGTCAGTTGCCAAAAAGAAAGCCAGATGACTTACACTACCTGACTTCAAATTATACTACAAAGCTATAGTAACCAAAACAGCATGGTACTGGCATAAAAACAGACACATGAACCAATGGAACAAAATAGAGAACCCAGAAATCAATCCACATACTTATGGACAACTGATCTTTGACAAAGGCACCAAGAACATATATTGGGGAAAGGATACCCTCTTCAATAAATGGTGCTGGGAAAACCAGATATCCATATGTAGAAGAATGAAACTAGACCCTTTCCTCTCACCATATACCAAAATCAAGTAAAAATGGATTAAATACTTAAATATAAGACCTGAAACTATAAAACTCCTCAAAGAAAACAGAGGGGAAACACTTCAGGATGTAGGTCTTGGTAAAGACTTTATGAATAAGATCTCAAAAGCACAGGCAACAAAAGAAAAAATAAACAAATGGGATTATATACAACTAAAAGTCTTCTGCACAGCAAAGGAAACAATCAAGACTGAAAAGACAGCCTACAGGATAGGATAAAATATATGCAAACTATGCATCTGACAAGGAATTAATATCCAGAATATACAAGGAACTCAAACAACTTAGTACTAAAAAAAACCAAATAATCCTATTAAAAAATGGGAAAGGAGCTGAATGGACATTTCTTAAAAGACATACAAATGGCCAACAGGTACATGAAAAAATTACTCAACATCACTAATCATCAGGGAAATGCAAATCAAAACCCACATCATCTCACCCCAGTTAGACTGGCTGTTATCAAAAAGATAAAGAGTAACAAATGCTAGGGAGGATGTGGAGAAAGGGGAAACCTACTGCACTGTTGGTGGGACTGTAAATTAGTGCAGCCATTACAGAAAACAGTATGGAGGCTCCTCAAATAAGTACAGATAGAACTACCATAGCATCCAGCAATCCCACTGCTGGGTATATACCCAAAGGAATAGAAATCATCATGTTGAAGGGAGACCTGCACTCCCATGTTCATCACAGCTGTATTAACAATAACCAAGATATGGAACAAACCTAAATGCCCATCAATGGATGACTGGATAAGGAAAATGTACTATATATACACAATGGAATACTACACAGCCATAAAAAAGAATGAAATTCTGTCATCTGCAGCAGCATGAATGAGCTTAGAGAAAATTATGTCAAGCAAAATAAGTCAGACAAGAAAGAGAAATACCGCATGTCCTCATTCATAAATGGGAGCAAAGGAAGAAAGGAAAAAAGGAAGGAAGGAAGAAAGAACAATTCACAATAATACATTGAAATTTCAGAGGGAGAAAACAAAACTGTGGTTACTAGAGCCAGGAAAGGTGGAGGGGGAGAGAGGTGGGATACCAAGAAATGGGTTGTTGGACAGAAAACAGCTAGTTAGGAAAAATAAGTTCTACTAATATACAGTCTAGCTAGGCACTAGAGCCAGGAAAGGTGGAGGGGGAGAGAGGTGGGATACCAAGAAATGGGCTGTTGGACAGAAAACAGCTAGTTAGGAAAAATAAGTTCTACTAATATACAGTCTAGCTAGGCACCTATAATTAACAATAATTTATTGCAAGTTATCAAATGACTAGAAGAAATGAGATCAAATATCTTCAACACAAAGAAATGATTATGTTTTATAATGATGATATGCTAGTTATCTTGACTTGATCATCATACATTAGACACAGGTATAGATATTCAATTCTGTATCTCACAGATATGAATAATCAATTACATTTCAAAAGAAAACTAATTAAAACTTTTTTAAAAATAGGGTTATGCAAGCCTCTTGAAAACAGTTACTGAACTCCTTGTGAGGCCTCAGTATTTTAACAACCAAGCCTACAATAAGATAAAAGGAAAAAAAGTAAAGTAACCTGCTTGTCACTAAGATTTAGCCAGGTGGAGTCAGGAACAAAATATGATGAAAAGAAAGACCTGCCCCTGGTTAGTGTGGGGAATTCTGGGAAGCAGGGGTGAGGGATGCAGAGAGAGAATGGTGAAGGTTGTCTACTCTCCCCTTCCCTAGCTTTTTCGAGTTTGGCCCAGGTAGGGTAAGGTGCACCACCAGGAAAGCAAGGTTGCCTCTGAAGGCAGAGCAGGGGGGTAATTCGTGAAAAGACTGCTCATGGACTCTGGGAAGAGATGGTCCTGTGTGTGGCATGCTCCAACACAAATCTAGGGACCAAGCCATAGGCAGTGTAGCATTGTCAGACAGGAATGTAGAGAGGACCCAGAAAGAGCAAGTCTCTCTGCTCATCAGACACAGGGAAGCCAGGTCTGGATGAGAGGCCATCCAGACTTCAAAGGGATCTCCAGCACCAGGGGAAACAAATGGGGGCAGGTCGGCCAGAGCACACTACCGGACTTTGACCAGACCCAACTAGACCAATCACAGGTCACAGCCCCACAGGTCAGAGCCCCACCAAGTAGAAAAGAAACAACAGCCTGCAGGAGGGCCAGGACAGGCAGGGAACTGGGCCTGAACTCCCCACCACCTGAGGTCGAATTAGCCTCAGCCCTTCCCCCCAGTGCTCCAGGTAAGCAGAAGAGGAAGAGGATGAAAGCCTGAGATTGTTAAGGGACGCCCCAACCCCTACTGACCTTAACATATGCATTCTGCTTCTGTACAAGTCGCTTGCTAAAATAAATGGGGGAATAAACAGAGTAGCAGGGCCAACGCCATTTTAGGCGGCTCTGCCATTTTAGCCTGGAAAGTCCCTATGGGGAATCCAGGGTGGGGCGGGGCTACAGGGCTACCCACAAAATTAGCTTATGTACCGGTGGCTTGCTTGCATTGGCTAGATTGTGTCAGGTGTGAGAAATTCCCGCCTAGCTCAAAATAAAAGCTGCGACAGGTTTCAACTTGGGGCTGCGCTTCTCGATTGGCCTGCCTAGCCCTGGCTGCCAGAAATAAACTTTTTTCCCTTTCCTATGACCCGGTTCTCGTGGGCAAATTTCTTTTACCTGTCGGACGTTGGCCATAACAAGATCCTCAGCATTTTTATCCAAAAGAGGCAGAACAGCCTCCAGATGGATTAAGGTACTGATTGGGACTACATTCCAAACCAGGTGTTAGTTAATGTTATTCCTCCCTCTTACTAGGAGGTAAGGGTTCGGGAAGGAAGCCAAAATAGTACAGACTAAATACAGTTCACTTTTCTACATATCCAAATTATAATGTAGAGTAACTTTTGCAGTTCCATCACACATCCTTTCTTTGGTTTCATGCAAAGAGGCAGTCTAAACACAATTGTAATTGTTGACTGGAAGAACTTCCAAAGGAATGAATTCTTTGAAAGAGCAGGAATAGTCATCCTATGTGGTCTGGCTTCATGGGGAGGGTCCGTAGTAGTAAGGAGGAAAAGAGGAGAAAGGGAGCCGGCTGTGGCAAGGATGTTTTCTATTTTGTCCACTGCTGTGCTGGCAGTGACCAGAGCGTGGTAGGTGCTCCATAAATATGTGTTAAACAAATGAGCAGTGAACATTTATTGACGATCATCTATGTCGTGCCAGACCTTGAAAAACATGATCCAATGTAATCCTCACAAGAGCCTTTGAAGTTGGTATTATTATCATTATTTTACAGATAAAAAAATGAGTTCTAATTGGTTGAATAACTTCTCCAGGGCAACAGCTTAGTAAGTGTATGTATAGGGGTGGAGGACAGGGAAGGGTGGTGGTGGGGACAGGATTCAAATGCGGGCCAAACTTTGTACTGTGACTTCTCAGAATATTCCCTCCTATGGAGGGAAAAGTCTTCATATGGAGGAAATTCTTTTTTTTTTTTTTTTTTTTTTTTTTTTC